>NW_025765621.1:0-133839 GCF_003918875.1 Haliotis rubra | reverse complement strand
CACCGACATCTTCAATGGAGGATAGGTCCAGGTCCTTGGTTATGTGGTGTTGTTTTGGCTGGTAGCTTTTTATCTCATCCCACTGCTGGTATGGCTCATACCATGACTCGAACAGCTGCGTTAGAGGCACGCCCTATGGTCACTTCCACCTTTTCAATCGGGGTTGAAAACTTCTCGCGCTGTCCCTCCGGCACGCTCGTAATCCTCCACTGGGACGACCAGGATGCCTTTCATCGATCGCGCCGGCACGTTCAGGTTGATATTCCACACAGTGTCGCTCTTATCTCGCACGACTGATCTATGCCTCAGTATGCGGTCGTACAGGATGGCCATCTTCCCAGAGTACTGGCTTCGAACCTGCCTGGCCAGCTCCGGGCTAGTGACCATGTCGAACTCCAGAGAGATGTTGTCTATGGCGTAACTGGCCTCATCACGCGTTCGGCGTCGCACGCACTACTTTTACTGTAGTCGTTAAACGTTAGCTCGTCTTCAAGCCTATCATCCCAAGCGTGAAGGCATACCCTATGCGCGACCTGGTCGATTTGCTGATACCCTGGTACACGTCATTGACACGTTCTCCCTCGCTTTTCCAGAGATCCCCGTAGCAGTGAAACACGTCGCTGTCGTCGATGCTCAGCACCTCGTTACCGCTGATCTTGATGGTGGTTTTCTTGATGATGGCTCGACCTACGTTCCGCACTAGCTCACGTTTGTCGTTGGTGGAGGTCAGCGTGAGGTTGAACGCCAAGTCGAACCGTGCCTGGTACAATGAGGTCATTCTCGCCAAGGTTTGGGAATCTAACCAGCAGAGTTTGATTCTGGTCTATCTTGCTGGGATTGTTGGTGATGGTCACCGACTGGCGCACGGCTCTGACGCCTAGAGGCTCTCTTGATCTTCTGAAAGGATCTAGTTTTCTACCGTACATTGTTATATAAATGAAATATATTTTAATACTAAATAATGGCAGAGTACATACCTATGGATGATATGTGGGATGATAGTGCCCAGGCATTCGAGGATGACACCTCATTCACTACCCCCTTAAGTACTGAACTTGTACAGCCTGCTGTCGACGATTATTACAACGCAGTTGAAAATAGAGACAACATCAAGCCGTTGGGAAGGGACTATGCCAAGTTTACCGTCGATAAGAAGGGCACGCTGCGATTGAAGGCTCACCCGGGGGTCGATATCATAAAAAAAGACGGGAAGCCGTATGCTTTGTCAACACTCACCAGTCGCCCTGGTGGGGTCAGCTGATCCGTGATGAACTAGGCTTCATAGATTACGGTGGCGCGCGGCCAAAGCTTCCCCCGAAGGCCGTCCAAGATCTGCAAGCAGCCAGACCCAAAGACGATGACCCCCAACGTGCTAAAGAAACGTCGGACAGTATCGAGAAAATATTGACCACGTACCATGACAAACCCTTGCCGGGTCTCGAATTTCCCCTGAGGGAACTGCGAGGCCTAGACGAAGCCTTGAAACATGTACGCGGAGAACTCGTGAACAACATGGGGAAACTTAATGAAATCGATGAGCACATCGCTCGCGAGAAAATAAAACTCACCGAAGCGGATGGTGATATGAAACGTCGTATCGAGGAGAGAATAAAAAACTTGGAAGACGAGAGACGGACTCGGTTGGAATCCGCTTCCTCTAACCGGGAAGCCCTCCGATCCCAGATCAGTAGAGTACGGGAAACCATCGATCGAGTCCTAAATGAAGACACCACGCTAGCTGACAGGATTCGGATACTGTTCCGGGAGCAAGGCATCACCATCGCCAGCATTCTGACTGCATTGGGTTTCATCATATCAACCCTGGTGGTGTCACTGAGTGGGGGTACCCCCACGCCTGCCGGCGGCCCAACACCACCAAGTGGTGGAGTCAAAGACTGGATTAAAAAACTCGGGGAGGCCCTGGCTAAACTGGCTGGTAAGGCTGCCGAAGCCCTGCCCGGCATCCTGGGTAGCATCGTCTCGTGGTTGTTGGGCGCTCTTGCTAAAACTGCCACGTGGCTTAGTCAAAACCTGTGGGCAGCCATCGTCGCCGTGGCGGGTCTGGTGTACGTAGCGGCTAAGAAATTTTTAACCAAATAAGCCCCAAAGCTACCCCACCAACCACCAGGGCTGTTTTACGATCGATGTGCTGCTGATTGGAGGCTGCAGGCTGGGGCTGTAGGTGTGTGTGTTGAACCCTAGGCTCCGGGGGTGGCGCTACTATACCCGTTTCACCGGTTGTGGGTGGTGGGACGTGGGGGACGTTGACATCGAGGTTGATGCCCAACTTTTGGTCCGCCGTGGCTACAACTATTTTGTTGTTGTAGCCCACTACTTTTTTTACCCTCAGTTGCATATCGCTCGGAGCCATGTACAGCCCCACATCGAAGACGTAGTCGACTTTCGACCTGGCATATTCCAACACGTCTTGGTAGCGTTTGATGGCACTCGGGAGATCAACTGGAGCATTGATAGCATCCTCAACGTTGGCAACGAACTGTTTCTGAGCGTCGTAAGCAGTCCCCTTACCGATAATACTGGAACGCGTTTGCGTCTGCGCACCCAACACCGCCCACACGTACGTTCGAATCGAGTCGTTTAAGCGTTCAGTGCCGGCACGAGTAAACCCTTTCGACGTGTCCAACATAAACTTTTTCCAGTCATCCGCTGCCCCTCCCCTGATCAAACCTCCAGACTCTGTACTCCTTGTTGGCATTGAAAGCCATGTAACGGTCATCCCACTCGTTGGTTGTGAAGAGATGATACGACTTGTATCCTCAATCTTTCACCAGCAGTTTGCTGGCTTCCACGAGGTGCATGTTGTGAACGATGGGGATACCCAACCCGTGGTTCGGCCCCGGCAAACGCCAATCCGTCTTCGGGTTCAGTTCGAATTCGTTGCAAATACGTTCGTAGGCCCGCCTATCGTACTTGTTGTTTAATGGGTTCCATGCATTGTCCTGTGGGAGCGGGACGCTGATTTCTTTAAGGATACGCCTGACCTGGTAGTACACGTGGAACTTGAACACAGACTGACTCAGCGGGTCCACGCCGTGTGTCGGTCAATGTCACACCACACCCCGTTGTAGCGCACCACACGGCGAAGTTGAGTTGATTCTGCCAGAACTGCATCGGGTTGTTGAACCAAGCATGAACTACCTTAGCGTTAGTCACCGAAAATTTATACAGGCTGAACACATCTAAAAGCTGGGCGTTGAAATACATCCCATCAGCAACCGCGATCTTCATGGGTGAGAAATCTATGTCCAGTTTAGGGTAAAACACTCCAGGGGAGTAAGACACTCCTTGCGGGGATGCTCCTCCTTGGGAATACATTTTAAAACTATTATATAATGAGCATATATACTCTAACATGTACATAACACTTCCAGGAATAACGAGCGGTGAGGCCATTCAGCTGACGCACGCGATCGATAATACGTCGGGTCAACTCGAAGTCGCACTCTGCGATATCACCTACCTACCGCAATGGACTAACATCAACGCCAGCAACAATAAGCTGTTCGTCAGTGGAACTCGCGCAGCCAGATAACTGACGGCTACTACAGCGTGTGCTCGCTAAGCGATGAGGTCTTCAAACCCCTGGGAGCCGAACTCAAGATGAACGACTCAAACGGCACAGTGGTGTTAATCAACAACGGAAGAAACTCCTTGAGGCTCGGCCGGCCATTGGCGAGGACACTTTCGGTATGTCACCTGACGAGATAAAACCAACAACAACCGTCACAGGCACGAAGTTACCCGACCTAGTACCGTACCGAGAGCTGTACATTCATCTAGGTCAGGTGAGCACAACGTACAACATTCAAGGGGGTCACCCTTCCACTATACTGAGAGCCGTGCCGGTGAAAACGGAGAAATACAACGACGGTAGAACCGAGTCGTTTTCACCGCGGCAGTATAAGAGGTTGACTCAGGGCAACATACCTGAGCTGATAATATCGGTGTTAGATATAAATCATAATCCCGTGAATATAGGATACCTCAGCTTAACGCTTCACATAAAATGACCAGCGCACAAGGGCCGGGGTGAAAAATGCGTCAATGTGGGGATCTCCGACCTCGGGACACACGCGGTTTCGACGCTCCGGTAGTAGATGGTAAATTGTACGCCTTGCAACTGAAAAACAACATTTACAAACGCGTGAAAGTCCCCTCCGGTGGAGCCCTAGGTGATATAGTAGATACCTCAAGAGCGGTAGTCAACACTAAGTACACCCTAGTCACCACCGGTAATGATAATTGGATAATATACCCATCGTTCGGGGGCAAACTGTTCGACTTAGACGATGTTGAGAGCACTACCGTCGCCCGAAACAAGCCATATACGCTCGTCTTCACCGAAGATGACAAGTGGGTGTTGTTACCCGATAAAGACGACTGGTTTCTCAATATTAGGCTCGGCTCCCCCTATGTGTTCACGGATAACAAAGACAACCACCTAAACAAAGTGGTTAACAACGGAACCCTGCTCGTGGCTTACGTCCCGACTCAGAGACGTAGCGTAGTCATCAGCCCAGTCGCCAGTATGGCAGCCCACATGCTATCGAGTAAAGCGGGCATGCAAAACGTGACATTGCAGTTGGTGTCTGAATTTGAAGGCGTGGTCAGGATACTAGAGAGTCTACCGGCGAACTCAACACTGATCATCAAAGTCTACCTAGGGGAACCATCGGGGAATGATGTCGAGATCGTGAAGGGGGTCAAACTCGGGTGGGTGAAACGACACCAGTATCACGTTTGCACAGTTTACGTGCGGATGGGTGTCGGCTCCAACACCAGTCTGCAGGGTGTCACCGTGATCGTGGAAAACAGGATATCACTAACCAAGATCTTCCTACCTGACAACATACACTTCATGGGGATTAAGTTCACCCCTGAACTATTATCAGAAAACCAGTTGGAAATTATATCGTAATAGTATTATAGCAATGACCAGTCATCACCCCAACACTACGATTAACGACTAAGGGGACACGGAGGGATTCGACCAGCCTGGTGAGGAAGACACCTCGTACGTCCTACACTTGAAAGACAACGTGTATAGGCGGGCAGCAATGGCCGATCATCTACCCAAGCCCACACTCGAGGGCCTAAGGGACACGGAGGGATTTGATCAACCTGGTGAGGACGACTTATACCTCCTACACTTGAAAGACAACGTGTATAGGCGGGTGTCGTTAACAGATTTTAAAGAGCCTGAATGGTTACTCAACTTAACCCTCGCCTCACCTTATATCTCATTAGACAAAGATGGTTATGTCTCTGAAATTAAGAACAACGGTGCCTTGATCACGTCTTTCATTCCAACTGGAAAGGTGATACTTTCTAACTCCGAATATTTACCTAGGGACACCCTGTTAATTTCACCCAGGCAATCCCAGTTAATAGCCACCCACCATCATAACATAGTAGGGGTTAGGGCTATGGAACCAGGCTCCACACTCATCGTAGAAGTCGCTCACAAGGGTAGGTTTGATTCGAATGAAAATGTCCCATCCCCAAACTTGCAGATTTTACCCGGTGTAACAATACGTTGGGGTGACTTAACTGTAGGAAAAGGTTTTACACGTTGCAGATTCGTTATACGATTTGGAAGCTCCCAACAGGGATTACTACCCCCAATAATATACTGCTTTGGCGTTGAGATATACCAAAAGTTACCTATTGACCCTTCCCTTATCTACATATACGAGAATCTCAGTTTTATAAACCTCAGGTACGTTGACCGACTACTAAATGAAACCCAATTAAAATATCTTTTGTAATATATATTATAGGATGGGGCTATACCCAGTCGTAGAGGAAGTAGCGAAGACCCTGGAAACCGTAGACGGGTTCCGTTTGAGACAGTTATGTGATGTAAAACGTCAACTAGAGCAAGACCGCGACACGCGGAAAGCACTATGTAAAAAGTACCATAGAGCTTTCAATATCGTGGACGGGGCTGACACTGCCCTTATGGCAACCAGCATGGGGCTAGGAGCGGCAGGTGTTGGGTTGTTAGCTACCATCGTGGCTACCCCCGTGGTGCTAGGCATTGAAATAACAGCTGGGGTGGCAGGGGTGTTAGGGTTGGTGCTTAAGTTTGCATCACGCAGACTGCATCGTAAGGCATTGAAACACGATGAGATCAGGGTTCTGGCCGAGGAAGCAAAACTGAACACAGTAAGTGAGCGTATTTCCACGGCACTTACTGACAGTAAGATCTCAGAGGAGGAGTTTAGTTCAATCCTCTCTGAACTCACAAAATATAACAAAATGAAACAAGATATTCGGTCCAAGTCTCGTAAGTCTACTATCAGCGAGGATGAGAAAAAGTACATAGAACAAGGGGTGAAAAAGCCCGGCAAGCCTTTATTACAAACACCAAAGAGATCATAGGCGATTCACATTAAACTGTTTCATCGAAGTAAACATGGCATAGCGGCCATAGCGGCACGTTAGACGCAGCCCAGTATTGGATGATGTGCAATCCCAGGATACCAACACACTCCAGCCATACCCCGGCGCGCTAGGAGGTCCCCGCTATCGTCCCAAACTTTTCATAGTAGGGGTAATGGTAGCAAGAGCTAAGGGTCCGACCAAAGCCTTACTTGTGAAATAAGGCTTTGCAGAGGCTTTGGTTGAAAGTGGTCCAGAACCCCCATTGTATATACTACTGTACCCGTCAGTGATCTGCCCATTCGTCACCTCTTGCCTCTTTGACCTATCCCTGTTGCAGAGTATCCCTGGATAAAGCAAGTCTATATTCCCCCAGGTTCAGGTTACTGAATCTCCCAACACTCACCGGGGCTCCTTTTCAATATACAAATGGGTTTCTTTGTTTCCATCAAATTTGTATCAGGGACTAAGCGTTACTCTAGGGCCACATGGAGGGCAAAACCGACTCGCTAAAAGTTCTTTCAGCGGAACTGGGCGATCGTTTAACTTTTCAGTGCGGCCTCGCTGTTAATCATTCGTCACCACTCTCGCCTCTTTCCGTAACCTTCAGGACCATTCGTCACCACTCGCCCTTTCCGTAACCTGCAAGAAGACTTCGGCTTGTCCCGAATAACACGAGTTGGTCACGAATGCCAAGAGGTTGTCCCGGAATAACACGAGTTGGTCACGAATGTGTTTGCGACCCTCGGCAAACATCGTCCCTTTACGTAACAGTGCGAGTATTGACGGAGAAAAGGGGATTTCCCTTTTACAGGCAGACGCGAAGCAGATACGGATTTGCCTAAATCAGGAGTCTGTGTCTTAAATGGACTCCCTGGTCAAAACAGTTGTCTCATATTGTAAGTAACAAACTCGGTTGTCAGGTATATTGTCGTAGAAATATCTCTATTTATTGTTTGTTCAAGTACTACTTCCATTCGAAAATGTTAAGTTGATTGTGATTTCGGTTTCATATGCTTATGCGTACATATACGTTGAACTCTGATGGTTTAAATTAAACTAATTAAGATATTCATGGATACATTCTCCGATACAAATCAAGAGAATGCTACGATTTTACGAAAAGGAAGGTAGATCTATATCAAACATGCTCGGTGTAAATTATCAATATGACAGAAAAAGAGAAACCCCACGGAAGTATAAATCTGCTAGTGCTATCCCTTTTGGGGAAATGGGTAACTATAATATATGCTATTGTATTTGTAGGTCTTTTGCGTATTTCCTAATTAATGAGTTAACTTTTTTCCGAAATACATCTGCATAAACTTGTTTCAGGTGATTTCTAACTGTAGTCAAGAGCCATGTATACACAATGCCTTTTAGAATTAATAGAAAGTGGTCAAGTGTAAAGTGTTGTATTTGAGTTTGCACTTTCTTTGTAAACTATAAATACATAATTTCTAGTACTTTTGGGGATGAATTCCACTGTGGATGTGAACCTTCTCTCTGTGCTAGGCACCAAATTGCCAGCATTTTATGTACTAGTGATTTGGGTAGCCCTGTTGTAGCCTGGTGGTTAAAGCTTCGCTTGCAATGCTTCAGCCCTGAGTTTGGTACAATGGGTGAAGCCCATTTCTGGTGTTCCTCGCTGTGATATTGCTGGAATATTGCTAAAAGCAGGGTAAAAATAAACTCACTCACTCAAAACAGTTCAGATAAAGCAGGTTCAGAAAAGCTTTGTTTTACATTTGTGCTCACAAGTAAACTGTGCATCATAGTAATTGTATTATTGGTAGGGATGCGAAAAGGTGGAATTTCAGACTTATATGGAGCTCCAAAATATAACGAGATCCTCATACCCCTTGCACTAGTATGTAGTAATTCAGTATTTTCTGATGTTCGAGATGAAGTTCATTGATGTTCATGTTATCCTGTAGATTATTGCCTTAATAATAACCTTCACATATAATTTGACTTTGTTTTGATGATTTTTAGGACACTTGAACATGTGACGTTCCTGGTAGCCATTACTGTGATATATGAGTGAGTGAGAGAGTTGGGTTTAAGGCATAATAGTAATTGCATTATAGGAAGGGATGTCAGCAATATTCCAGCTATATGGCAGTGGTCTGTAAATAATCGAGTCTGGACCAGACAATCCTGTGATCAACAGCATGAACATCAATGTGCGCAATTGGGAACCGATGACATGTCAACAAAGCCAGCTCAACCAAGCCAGCGAGCCTGACCACCCGACCCCGTTAGTTGCCTTTTACGACAAGCATGTGTTACTGAAGATCAATTCTAACCCAGATCTTCATGGGTCGTATTTTTGGTAGGGATGTGAAAAGCTGGAGATTTACACTTATCAGCTGTTTGTATGGAGCTCCAAAATATAATGAGATCCTCATACCCCTTGTACTAAAACATATGAATTCACTATTTCCTGAAGTTAGAGGTGAAGATCAATGGAAATGTGACACTGATGTTCATGTTATCCTGTAGTCAATTGCCTGAATGATGATAACCTTCACATATAATTTGAATGAGTTTTGATATTTTTAGGACACTTGAACAGGTCACAGGTAGCCATTACTGTGATATATGAGAGTGAGTTGGGTTTAAGGCCTCTTTGAACAGTGTTCCAGTTATCACGAGTGGTGGCAAATGTAGGAAGAAAGTATGAAGTGATTCCTACATCTACCACTTTGGTGAAACCCTACGATCACAAATGTGGTGCTGACAATGTTCTGTGTGAACCAGGATTTCTACCCACAAAACTGTCATTGGTTTCTTGTGTGCCCAAGGGATGTAACTCTGCAAAGCAAATAAAATAGCACCGCCTTGGAAGACAGTACCCCATCACCTCATTATAACATTTAACAAGTTATCTCAGGAAAGTTTGATATTCTACATCTTAAAGAAGGGAGTTTGTTGATCTGGTATTATAACATCGAATGAAATATTGCTCTGTGGAAACCACATACACTATCAAGGTCAGTGGTTGAAATGAAAATAAACTGTTTTGTATTTGAAATGATTATTGAGGAATGTTGTTGACTATGAAAAGAAAGTTTGTCATTTTCAGTAAGTGTTACTTACCTTCAGCCTCTAACCAAGTTCCAGATTCTTTTATTAATGAAACTAGTTTCAATCAGTGAATAAATATATTTACCAAATATCTGGTTCCACAACCAGAATTTGATTAATTGTTAATAAAATCATTATGTGAGCAGTCTGTATTGATTACATATAAATTTAATCTTTCATGCATCATAAAAGAAAACTACATCTGTTGTGTTTTGTTTTAGGGTTAACCTTTTATTGAATTGAAAACTGAAACAAGATGGACCGAAAATGGAAGGCTGATGATCCACATGGATCCAATAAATGTAAGTATTCTTACCCATGCAGATTGTTTGACCCATTGCTTCCTAATGATCCAGATACCTGTAGCAAATAACTAGTAAAATGTCAATGTTTTTTGCCCAATTTTTAGACGAACATCTAGTCTCTGAAGTGCACATATTTTACAGAAACACAAGTTTTAGAGTAAAATAAAATACAGTGCAAGCCCTCTAAACAGGCAGCCCTCCAATCCGGCATGCTCTCAATATCGGCACTAAAATTTGGTCCCAGTAGAAATAAAATGTACAATGTACAATAAAAAGGAGCACATAGACTTTCTTCATTTTCAGAAACTAGACTTGCCACACATTCTTGACTTGCAAGGGCGACAATGGGTATGTGTATTTCAGGGTACAACAGACTACCCAATTTTCTGAACTTTCAAATGTCCCCTCCTTTGATTCAAAGTTATTCTTATTCATGAATATCATAACTCATTGTTATGAAAACCTTTTGTAATTTCATTCATTCACCTACAAGTGAAATAGAAGACAACCTGGACACACCCCACACACTGTCATGATTATGATGACTTGAATTCAGATATTTAAAATGGCAATTTCAAATTTTTACAATTAACAAACATTTGCATTAAAATAAGGCAGAACATTGTCCTCTGAGAACAGTGAAATAATCACAGACATTTACCCAACAGCTTGATTCATCTCTTGATTTAAAACAATTTAATATATTTTTGAAACTAGTAAATATGTTTATGATATCTTGAAACTGAAATAACTAACATTTGAAGGGACATTTTTTTACCAAATCAAATAGACACATATTAAGTAGTAATGTCAGGATTCACCAATACACCGGTGCATCGCCAGCAAGCTTTGCACAAATCGATAAATGATTCATTTGTTTTAGTATTTATTCATATTTTAACATATAGCAATTATTATTTTAATGTTGCACAAATATTTCATATAAAACATTTTCTTTTGTTAAATACAACCAAGACACTACTAAAAGTGAACTTAACACATTTTTCTCTTGTAATGTTGTTATACAGAACATCAGTGAGTTTAGTTTTACGCCGCTATTAGCAATATGACAGTGGTCTGTAAATAATCAAGTCTAGTCCAGACAATCCAGTGATCAAATACATGAGCATCGATCTATGCAATTGGGATACAATTACATGTGTCAACCAAGCCTATGGCATGAGCTTGCCATCCAGGTAATGGCTGCTTGTTACGCAAAATGTCGAAAATGTAGTATCACACTACATATCATATTGTGACCTCAGTATCGAGAAACATATTTTATTGTGGGGCACCTGTATCGAGACATCCCTAATATTAAGCGTGATAATTAAAAATATCTAAAACAAACTCCATCTAAAGAGCAAAGCCACAGGTAATCTACATATTTTAATTTTTTTTTATCACTTTATTTCTTTTTGATGGGTACATAATTGTTGCATTTGTGGTACATATAAATATACAAAGTATGGACACAAGTGGTAGATAATCCGTAGGCTAGAAGAAAACATTGTGATTATAATTTATGTGAAGAGGTTATGGCAAGATGACCAAAAGGTGAAGAATTTACCAAACTTACAGTTGGAAAAGGCAGTACATTTATTAATTTCATACAGGGTGTGTCTGGGGTGAAAATAACTTTAAAATTGCTAGTGTACTCCGGTACAGTGGCACATGTAAAATCACTTGACCTGATGATTTTTCCACTATACTGACCGTTTTCTTGTTGATTTTTAAAAAATAAACAGCATAATTAACATTGGAATATCAACTGGACACCGGTACAGTGTGATATACAAATTTGCTTGCCCGACAGAAAAAAACGCTGGACTCGGGCGTCGGGCAATGGGTTATTTCCAACCCTGTGTGTTCGTAATTTTTTAATCCAACAAACTGCAGATGCAAATTAGAACTTCTCTTTACATATATATAGTACTTTGTTACGATGATAATCAAGTTTAATACATCATTTCGTTTTTCTTTTTATATCCAAAGATGATATGTTTTGCATCCAGAATTAGTCTTGTGCCTGTAAATTTTGTTCACTCACAAAATATGTGGATAATTGATTGGATTGTAACATTACAAAATGTACAAGAAGCAGATTGTGTCAATTTAAAGTTAAATAAATCATTGTTTGTTGTAATGATTCTTTGGACAATTTTATATTGAAGTCATCTGAATTGTGTATTACAAGTTGTTCTGAAAGGTACATAGTTACAAACTTTCCAGAGTTGTTCTGATATATCCACGTTGATATCCCTTTCCAATTTAAGTTGACTATTCAGCTTTTCTTTTAATGTATCTTTCCTTAGCAAGACAGAGTAGAAAATTTTGCATCCTTTACGTTCTTTGTAGAGAATATCTATATTATTAGGAATAAATGGCTCCTCTACTTTACACAGTAAGTATACTCTCCCAAAAAAGAAATGCATCATGAAAATAGCAATTTCATGTAGCAATGAATTAAAACGTGATTCATTTTACAAAAGGTTTTGCTCTGTTTATGAGTCCTATGGTGTTTATGTTTTGAAACATCACAACAAAACGCACCATCCGTAAAATACCCATATTGAACAGCATGATTTTCAATTTCGGCGTGTAGTGTCACAGAATACACAATTCACATGCAATGCACATGAAAGTTGGGGATCAGATAGTCTCAATGATGGGTATAAAAGGTTGATCGCTGTCTGTTATTCACTGTATTTGGAATATTGTTGACGAACGCAAAATGCCACGTCTAAGTGAAGCCAACCGTCATATCGCCATTGGTTTGCTTGAAGCTGGCCAGTCTCAAACGTGCAGTTGCCCGACGCATGAATTTTCACCAAAGCACCATTTCACGCTCTGGGAGAAAGATATCGCCGGCAGAATGCGGTACCAGATGCCCTCAAAGTGGGCGACCTCGACCGACCACTCGCGGCGCAGGATGGCTACATCTGGGTACATCACCTGCGCGCATCCAACAGCTACAGCGACCAGTACCGCTCGACAAATACCCGGATTGAAGAGGCTTTCTGCACAGACCGTCAGGAACAGGTTGAAAGAGGCTGGTTTACGTGCCAGAAGACCTTATTTTGGCCCTGTGCTTCGACAACAACATCGTCGACATTGAGTTCAATGGTGCACCAAAGGTTCAGTCCTGGAACCTACCGAATTGGCGTAGAATCTGGTTCAGTGATGAATCACCGATCTCTATTGGAACGACGCGATGGAAGAATGCGGGCAGACGTGTGAACGTTTCAGCGACGCTTGCGTTCCCCAGGTGACAGATTCGGCCGGGGAAGCAATGTGAGGAGAGATCACCTGCCGTAGGAGAAGTGATCCAGGGCAACCTGACAGCTCAACGGTACTGTGACGAAATCCTACGCCCACACCTCCTTCCAATTATTGATCGCTAGAGGGAGTTGTTTCAACAGGACAATGCAAGGCCCCACACAGCATGTCACACTAAGACTTCCTCCAGAACCACAACATCAATGTGCTCCCCTGGCCCTCAAGATCACCGGACTTAATCCCGATCGAACATCTGTGGAATGCCCTGGACAGACGGGTGCGACGCCGTAACCCTCAGCCCCAGACACTTCAGAAACTCGCACAGGCACTACAGGCAGAGTGGGCTGCGATTGGGCAACACGAGATTCTGAGACTTATTCGTTCGAGGCCGAGGCGATGCCATGCAGTTCTGGTTGCCCACGGTGGTCACACGAGGTATTGACTTCAGCGCCACCACACGTCTCCATGTGACACTCAAACTGACTTTCCTCGAGTTGGTGCCAAAGATGGATAAGTCTGCATTCCCAGTGTGCAATTTCGCTATATTTCATTGACTCATAAAGCCTACAAGATGTTTCAAAATAAACATAAAATGAAATTCCTATATGCGTTTCTTTTTTGGGAGAGTATATGATTTTACGGAGTTGATGATACCCCTATATTCTAAAAACATTGTCTTAATATTGTATAGGGAAATAAACCCCTCATAGGTAAGAGAATTACTATCTTTTTCATTAGATCATTAATGAATTTAACATTTTCCCTTCAAGTAATGTTTATAAATAACAGGTTTTTGGCCCATATATTGTTTGGAAGTTTCAGTATCAATGTCATCATTTACTTGTAAAGATTGCATATTTGGCCACGCTTCGTAAACATCTCTCAAAAAAACATTTCTGATATTTGGGATAATAGTGTGTTTTAAACATGTTATAGAAAAATGTTAGTTTTTGGATGTGTCTTCAAGTACAAAGTGGTTGAAAATTTGTCTCGTACCGCGAACAGCACCGCAAATAGTTCTTAGTGCATCAAGATTACGTTTTTCCAGTGTTAGTGCTTGCTGTTTGGTACAATTGTCCCAGATGTGACAACAATAGTCGAAAATAGGCAAAATAAATTGTTTGTACATTGTTTGTAAAGTTTTACGTGAGAGACGATATTTAAAACCTCTAAGACAGTTTACCACGGGTGCAACCATTTTAGCGATACAGTTAACATGGTCAGTCCAGGAACAATCGTGCTGTAAAGTAAGTCCCAAATGTTTATGGCTATTAAAGTCATTAATATTACTATCCTTCATTGTTAAGTTTCGTTTTGGGCTGGGCTGTACTTTACAAGAGAATTGTATAGAATCTGTTTTATTAGGATTACATGTAACTTGCCATTTGTCAGCCCAATCAGAAATTTTACGTAGATCATTATTAAGAGACAGAGCAGTTTCATCAGGATCATTTATTATAGCATGGAGTGATGTGTCATCTGCGAAGAGATGGATATTGCTGTTAATTCCTTCAACGATGCCGTTGGTATAAACTATAAACAATAGGGGTCCTAAGACAGAGCTTTGATCAGATTGATGTAACAACTTAATAACAACTCGCTGAACTCTATTGTCTAGATAACTCTCAAACCATTTCAACACGTTACCCCCGATACCATAACGTCTTAGCTTATGTATAATACCATTATGCCAGACCTTGTCAAAAGCCTTACTTACATCACAAAATACAGCCCTTATTACCTTACCGCTATCTAATGCACCTGCTATAAAGTCATACAGGTACGGTAATTGATTTACCGTTGAATCGCCTGGCATGAAACCGGATTGTAAGTTAGTAAGTATTTCATTATCCCTAAACTGATTACATACATGATTAAAACTGCATTTTTCGAAAAACTTTGCTACACAGCTTGTTAGTGCGACTGGTCGATAGTTAGAGCATTCATTTATGCTGCCTTGTTCGTGTATAGGAACAACTGATGCCTCCTTCCAGATATCCGGAAACACTTTATTCTTTAATGATAAATTAAAAACTTCAGATAAGGGAACTGCTAATTGTCTTGCATTCATTTTCAGAATGTATTGCCAATACCATCTGGGCCTGCTGCTTTAATGATATCAACAGAGGTGAGAATATCATGGATTCCTTGCGGACTGAGTGTTAAGTCACATAATGGGTTGTCTACCTCTAAACGAATTTCAGGAATATCCCTATTAGGAGCAGCTACGCTTGCCTGATCTGCAAAGAAATCATTCATAATGTTTGCTGTTTCAGCACTATCATCATATAGTTTACCGTTATGGATTATCGAAGGAAAAGTATTAATATTGGTGGTGTGTTTACTTTTTATATAATTCCAAACTAAACTAAACGCCACCATGTTTTTGTACCTTGTTCATTGTTTATTTGTTCATCAATTTTATTAATGTACATCTTCTTTGCATTTCTACGAGGCTCCTGAAAGGACATTTGCGTAACCAAAAATAGAAAAATAATCTCGTAATAACGACTTATAATCTCGTTATAACGACTTATAATCTCGCAATATCGACTATAATGTCGTTATAACGACTTTTAAATCTCATTATAACGACTTTTGGTGGCCTTCATCTACTTCTGAAGTGGGTCTTCTGCATGGACAGCTTGAACATAGAGTTCATGGTTGGGACCAACTTGATGAGCATATGTTCTTTAGAGTCCTGCATAACATCCTTGCTTCCCTTGTTTGATCTGTAGCATGGCTGAAATGTGCTTCCCTGACATAATGTGAACATAGTACATATTTGAAACTAAACACGAATGCCACCTTACTTCACTCTCTGAACTAATTTCCGTTTTATGTATTAGCTTTTCTTCTCTGTGTATCTCATCATGATTAATAAAAAAACAGTATAGTTAAAATCGAAATGGTTATGTGTTCTGACTTATAGCAAGTCCTGAGTATATTTAGGTGTGAAGGTTAGTGCTCTGTACAAGAGGCCATATTATTTCATAATGACCAAGTTATAGCAAGCAGTCACTGCGCATGTTTTACCTGGTACTTCAGTTTAAATGTTGTCCGCTTGAAGTCACATGGCTGCTATGGCAACTAGGGTCACTCACTCACTCGCCAAACTACACTTTCACACACTCGCTGTCATCCACTCGCTCACTCATGGGCAGTGGGGTAGCCTAATGGTTAAATCATCCTCTCATCACGCTGAAGACCCGGGTTCGATTACCCAAAATGGGACTCTATGTGAAGCCCATTTCTGGTATCTCCCACGTGATATTACTAAAAGCAGCGTAAAACCATACTCATTCACAATCACTCACTCACTATCTATCCCACACTCACTCACACACTAAATCTGTTCCACTCGGCTCAGCCACTCATTCACTATCGTACACTCACTCATTCACTATCGTACACTCACTCATTCATTATCGTACACTCACACGGCTCCGCTCCACCCTGCTCAGTCAGTCACTCACTCATTCAGCTCATTCACATCTATCCACACAACAGGAACATCTCCTTGTCCTATTGATGAATTAGAACTGGACCAGATCTACAAGTTGCTGCTGGTAGTATTAATAATCCACATCACGCCATATATACACTACACTTGTTTTCAGACTCTTGTTTCCCTCCAAGAAGTCAGTATCCTTTTCAGACTTGGCTTGATGATATGTTCACAAACAAGGTCAGCTGTCGCCATTATCCGGTAGAACGGCACTTCCCCAAGCATTCTTATCTGATTCCTTCCTTCATCATAGTCCGTCAGAACAAACCAGAACTTAATAATTCACCAAACTGCATGTAACGAGATTTTGACGAATAAATCAGATTTATGTGAGGGTTTGCTTTTGAAACATGTTTCCGACATGAGATATGGAATACTTCCTAATGTAGATAAGACTAATGTTTTTGAACCTTGTATTTGTTGTTTGGGCAACTTGGGGCTGCCTGCCAAATCTCTTTTGAAGACACATATTCCTGTTCAGACTGATTTATTACTGACTGACTGACTGACTGACTGAGTATGGTGTTACGTCGTTTTTAGCAATAGCAATGTATTCCGGGGTACACCAGAAATGGGCTTCATAAATTGTACCCATGTGGAGAATCGAACCCTGGCCTTCGGCGTGACGAGCGAACGCTTTAACCACTAGGCTACCCCACCGCCTCTAAGACTGTGTTAACGTATTCTAGGTTATTTGTGTCCATATTTTGGGGTATTAAAGAAAAGATGGATATAAAAAACTTTGAAATTTACCATAATAGTTGTCTAAAAGACCCTTATTTTTTACCTGATGTTTATGTTAAATTCACTCTTGATATACTTGTCGTTATGGGTTTCAGTGATCTGTCATAAATTTTTGACTTATCATAGTCCCACAGTTCCCATCAGGTGAGAGAATCATGGTCTCACAGCTCCCATCAGGTGAGAGAATCATAGTCTCACAGTTCCCATCAGGTGAGAGAATCATGGTCTCACAGTTCCCATCAGGTGAGAGAATCATGGTCTCACTGTTCCCATCAGGTGAGAGAATCATGGTCTCACAGTTCCAATCAGGTTAGAGAATCATGGTCTCACAGGTCCCATCAGGTGAGAGAATCATAGTCTCACAGGTCCCATCAGGTGAGAGAATCATGGTCTCACAGTTTCCATCAGGTGAGAGAATCATGGTCTCACAGTTTCCATCAGGTGAGAGAATCATGGTCTCACAGTTCCCGTCAGGTGAGAGAATGATGGTCTCACTGTTCCCATCAGGTGAGAGAATCGTGGTCTCACAGTTCCCATCAGGTGAGAGATTCATGGTCTCACAGTTCCCATCAGGTGAGAGAATCATGGTCTCACAGCTCCAATCAGGTGAGAGAATCATGGTCTCACAGTTCCCGTCAGGTGAGAGAATCATGGTCTCACAGTTCCCATCAGGTGAGAGAATCATGGTCTCACAGTTCCCGTCAGGTGAGAGAATCATAGTCTCACAGTTCCAATCAGGTGAGAGAATCATGGTCTCACAGTTCCCATCAGGTGAGAGAATCATAGTCTCAGGTCCAATCAGGTGAGAGAATCATGGTCTCACAGTTCCCGTCAGGTGAGAGAATCATGGTCTCACAGTTCCCATCAGGTGAGAGAATCATGGTCTCACAGTTCCCGTCAGGTGAGACAATCATAGTCTGACAGTTCCAATCAGGTTAGAGAATCATAGTCTCACAGTTCCCATCAGGTGAGAGAATCATGGTCTGACAGTTCCAATCAGGTGAGAGAATCATGGTCTCACAGTTCCCATCAGGTGAGAGAATCATGGTCTGACAGTTCCCATCAGGTGAGAGAATCATGGTCTCACAGTTCCCATCAGGTGAGAGAATCATAGTCTCACAGTTCCCATCAGGTGAGAGAATCATGGTCTCACAGTTCCCATCAGGTGAGAAAATCATGGTCTCATAGTCACACTTATGTGACGTCAGGGTCTCCTCTCTTCCTGCCAATGGTCGGATTTATACACCAAGCCTCTGCGACTCTACTGTCGAGGTATCAGGGACCCGTTCCTCAAAGCGACCGCAGTGCAAAGTTGATCGTAACTCCCATACTTTAACATAGACTTACGACTGTTGTAGCGCTACGATCGCTTTGAAGAACGGGGCCTTAGGAAGGCAAGCAGGGATGCTACGCAGGACTCCAAAGACAAGATGCTCATGAAGTCGTTCCAAACCATGAACTCTATGTTCAAGCAGTCCATGCAGAAGACCCAATTCAGAAGTAGATGAAGGCCACCAAAAGTCGTTATAATGAGATTAAAAAGTCGTTATAACGAGTTTTTTAAATGTTTATAACGAGATCTTAAAGTCGTTATAACGAGATTAAAAATCGTTATTACGAGATTATAAGTCGTTATTACGAGATTTGAAGTCGTTATTACAAGTTTTTGTTTTTTTTATTTTTGGTTACGAAAATGTCCCTTCAAGAGCTTCGTACATTTCTTACCGCGGATATAACTTTATTTCTACTCAATCTGAAAAGTGCCCAGTCAGATGATGAGTTACGCCTTTTTGCGATGTTATGATGGCGATTTACGTACCTCACTATTCATCCAGGGGGCGTCCCGGGGCCATATCGTAACGATTTTATTTGGGATATAACTATCGCATAATTCAAGAATTGCACCAGTCAAATCGCTTGTGATACGGTTAATATTTTCAGAGGCAAAGATAGCATGCCAATAAAGAGTATATGAGGCATTTTTAAAGAACCACTAAACTTTGTTTTTTGTTACTCTTTTAACCATTACATATGAAAGATTTGTGGTTAGTCTTATGCGGAACACCAAATTTATTCTTTAAAAACTTATGGTTAATTAATACCGAGCGTTTAAAAGTGGCCAAAAAGTCGCCTGCTTCCCTCTCGCCCGCCAACGAAACCACAGACAGGTTACGTAACTCTGTCGCCAGAGCACTGCAGTGACGTCATATGAGGAACGATTTTCAGTTAGTTGTATAGAAAATGTGTAGCACGCTCATCATTTTGATGATTTCTCGACATCAACGACGACATGCCGAATCGTTGCTTTGTCGTCAATTGCTCCTAGGGTCGGGCGATGGTGTCCCCATGCACAGATTTTCACAGGACCCCGCAGTTCGTGCTAAATGGGTTATGTTTGTGAGTGCGAAGCGAGCGTTGTTGGAAGCCTGAAACGATATCTTACTTGTATTCAGATCGCTTCACGGAAGTTAAAGAATCAAAACTACTTACTAGTTGTAGTAAAATATGCATATGATTGATGACCATAAAGATTTTCTATGACACAACTTGTAACATAACGATTTCTTCCTCGGAAGTGAGGTTGTGGTCGAAGTAACAATAATATTGTAAGTAGTATTATATTGACACCCACCTCGCTGCCACGAGAAATTGTTATGATATACGCTATGTCATGCAAAATCCTATTGGCCATCAATAAAATACATATTTTACTACCAGTAGAAAGTAGTTTTGATTTTGTAACTCGGTGAAAACAAACCTAAATACCATTTATCCTCAGACTGGCGGATGTTCCCGACAGAATCGCCGCCATTTTAAAAATAAAAAATCTGTTAGAATTAATGAGATTATAGTTTGTTTCATCAAGTTAGAAAATCAAGACTACTTTCTACTCGTTGTTAAATATGTATTGGAATCATAACCAAACGGATTTTGCATGACACAACTTATAACATAACGATTTCTTCCACGGAAGCGAGGTGAGGGTCGAAGTCACAATACTGCGCGATAAATTTCTTGCTACATTCCCATGGTTAATGTCCACTCACCAGTATGTAGATACTAGTCAATGTGCGTCTTTATATTTGGTCTTATAATCCTAATTAGTTTATTATCACACTTGTATGAATTTTGAAACTAAATAAAAGCAGACGATCTGCTGATACTTATAGTGAATTTATAACAGAACTGTAATATCTAGACATTATATAGTTTGCTAATGTGAATCATAATTCGCATTACACACCTAGTGCATGTTGTCTGTCTCATTACACTTCACGGCGAAAACAATGATTCTGTTGAATGCTACGACAAATGAATAAAACAAAATGCAAATATTAAAATTAAAACAGATTAAAGTTATAGGAACAATATCAGGCCATTACCTTGTTCGAGGAATGTATCCATCAATATCCACAAAACTGTTCCAAATGATGTGTCTTTTAACAGTTTAATATACGAAAAAGTGATAAATCTTTTCAGGTATTGGTGTATAGTCTCATTGGTCACCCAAGATAGCACACCTGGCAACTAATTGCATAATGTCCGCCTTTCTTTAAAAACAGTAATTTAGTTAGCCAATAATGGGCAATCAATCAATGTATTGCCGGTTAATCCTTTGAAAGAAGGACGTTTTTACGCAGACACCGACACGACAGAGTGTATTCAGTATAGATTAGTAAATCTACATACATAAACACTACCTTTTGACAATTCCGCTGTGTAAGATAAAAAGTAATTAATCAATCAGCGTGTTATCGGTTAATCCTTTGATCGATGTTTATAATGTTGAATATTTACTCCAGACACAAGAAATGCCAAATGGGAACCTTTGTCGGGTAATCTAAGTGTGTTACCACTAATTATACCTGTTATAAATTCATTAACTGACCATCAAGTGAATGATGACAAATAACATGTGTAGGTTTATACCACCTAACACGGGTTACAACGAGGGAGTATTAATTGCTGTATTGCATGTGAAAACTTATGGGCCGACACTGTTTTGAGAATACAAACAGATTTTTACATGACATGACTAAATATCGAGGTAAAACAACACAGAAATGGGATCAATTTGGATCAGTCATTATACAAATAGGGCCTAACGACACCAATCGATTTTGACAGAATCGTCTATGAAAACAAGTTGTAACTCGGAAACTAGGCAAAGCAGGAGACAAAATTAAATGACAGTAGATTGTGAGAACATATAGCTTTCATTTTCCACAACTGTCACGATTTCAGGTTTATACAAGCCTGTAAACACGATAATTTACCCCCTAAAATGTAGATGAATTCTGCATCGGCTCTGAAAGCTATTCCTCATATGACGTCACAGAGGCGCGCCGCTCTGATTGGTTGAAATTTCGTTCGCGGGTGAGAATTGTGCACTGTTGTCAAAAAGGTCGATTTAAGTCAATTAAAGGTCGAAATGAGTAGTTTTAATGGCGGGGTTTCATTTATAACGATGCCAGTTAGTGATTTATGTATTTGTACCCCCTAGGGTTTATGTGACCTTTAATACCGTGAAAATCAGCTAGAGTATAATTATATATTTTTCTCTTGTAATTAATCGCTTTTGCAATCGACACATTGATGGTGACATATACAGGGCAATGATCGCTACATACAGGATCTAAAACACCCGATTTTAGTACAGCGCTAACACTTGAAACAAAAATAAGATCAATTAAAGTTGCAAGCAACGTTCAGGGCTCCTTGGCTTGGATAATTTCTAGCCATTTGGTACCTGTCATGCAGATGTCGAAAGCAATAAAGGCTATAGCTGATATGGATCATATCACTATCAGTAATGAGAAATACTTCAGTAGTAAACCTTGAATTCTTATGTTTTTAGGGTTAGAAACAAAGGATTGTGTTGGATGGTATGGGTAATTGCACTTATGGCTTTGGAAACAGCTGTTGGCTTGATTAGAGATTCGAAGGAAAAAGAATAATGTACGTTCAATTGCTAATAATTTATTTCTTTTTACTGAAAATGTGGTTGTTTTTGGTGTTTATTTGCGGGTGAGTGTATCATCAACAACAGCCAAGTTGAAATGTGACACAAAGCGCCCGTACTCTGTAGTTGTGTAGCATGTACCAATATCCACAACACTGTTTCTCTCACGCTGAGCTTAGTTGACACATGTCATCGGTTCCCAATTGCGCAGATCAATGTTCATGCTGATAATCACTGGATTGTCTGGTCCAGACTCGATTATTTACAGACCGCGGACATACAGCTTGAATATCGCTGAGTGTGGCGTTAAACTAAACTCACTCACTCAGTCACACTCACGCTCACGCAAGTGAACTTGTGATTACACAGCAGTTAAGGTACTTCAGTAGTTTTGTATCAGTATCCATAACACTGTTACACTCGGGCTGTTGCAACTGAATTTGTGAATCGAGAGCAGGTATATATACTGGAAATACACGTAACACCGCGATACAGGTCACCTATGAAGTTTTAAAATCCATGCAAAAAGCACCGAATTGTTAGCAAAAACGTATTACTCTTCGGGCATTGCAAAGCCGGCGCCTGGTCGTTGTTGAACGATTTTACTAGCGCTTACTTCAGCTAGACGAGAGTTACCCCCCTTAGACCACAGCTACAACTTTTACCCTGACCCGGAACGCTCAATCATTGACAATCTTTAAAAGCTGCCTAAAGACATACCCCTTACAAAAGATTGAATTACAATGAAGGAATAGCACCTCTACTGCAGTGTATTTTAATTTTGTGTAGCGCTAGCTCTCGTCATTTGTCAATTGAAATTGACATCGTCTCCCATATCTGCATGTGGACCACGCTTTGCAGTGGTAGTCTCTTTATAGGAGATATCGTCCTTGCGCTTTCCTTCAGACTGTCGCATGTTTTGCACGGGTAATCTGCCGTGCTGTAAATGTCGATGAAACTTATGACACATTCGGCAATGTATCCCTGGGCCGTCGGTGATATAAAGAAGTCCTTATTTATTAAATCTGTCCAAACTTTGGGGTTTTGAGTGTAAGTATCATTTATGATGACTGGTACGTTGATAACAGTCTCTTTGCGTGATTTTTGGCGTGGTGTACCTGGAGATGAGGGTCAGTTTGTTTGGCACTCGTTTTCTTTCATTCGGGGAACGTCTCAAATAGTTTTTTCCCTTTTAACTACCATACGCTGTATTCACATGGATTATGTTGCACAGATGTTTTGATCAGCAACTTTGATCTCACTCGTCAGAGGTGACATAAATTCATGAATAAGTAAAGTTTTCAAAACGTTTAAAGTGTTGTATGTGCTAAGTTTGGTTTGGCAGAAAATGGCAATGAAGCCCGTGGAAGTTTTTGAAGACAACTTTTGCCCAGAAGTGGCGTCCAATTTGGCGGCCTTCATATAAACATAGCCACATTTGGCGATGCCCCTGTGTAGGAAGGTGTATAGACACAAAGTATGCAAAGTTTGAAAGCCGTAGCTCTTGTAGTTTCAGTGCAGCACATTTTGGGAGGTTAGTAGTCAGGATTTTGCTGAAAAACATCACCAAAAACTTCAATCGAACATAGCGTCCAAACGGTGCATTTGACCGACTTGACCCGTCCAGGCAAAATTGTAGGCATTTTGATTGCGCATCTGCTCATGAACTTTGGCACACATTGGAACATTAGTTTTGGAGATATTTGCATTTGAAATTGAAATTTTTGAATTCATTTTGAATTATCTGCCCTTTGCTATTGGGCCTACAGCCTAGAGATTTTAAAGCGCGATATCTATCCCTCGGTGGGCATCTGGGTGATTTTTGTCAAGGCATTCTGTCCAGCGGTGCTCTTTGTAGCTCTGGTACAAAATGCGGCGGAAGAATAAATAATAATAATAATAATAATAATAATAATAATAATAATAATAATAATAATAATAATAATAATAATAATAAAAACACGAACGATTACAATAGGTCTCCTGCCTAAAGGCAAGGAGCCCTAATAATAATAATCCGAACGATTACAATAGGTCTCCTGCCTAGAGGCAGGGAGCCCTAACAAGGTACCTACGCACACTTACATGCACATGTATATGCAAACACTCACATACATGCAAACATGCATACTAACATGCAAATGCTACATACTATTAGAATAACAAAAAAACAAAAACAAAACAGCACTCACATACATACATAAAAGTATAAATATATATACGATACACTAAAAACTGCACACTCTCTGCTTGCTCCTTGTTATACTTTGCATACATAAAGCTACCAGCTGCCTTGTAGACTTTTACCTCTAAAGATTTATAGAGGTAACCGCTACCTTGTGGAGTTTCATCTCTTAACACACACAGGTACCCCCTAAAGTTTGATTTTCTAACTCATATAGAGGTAGCCGCGGCCTTAAAAATTGTAGAGTTTTATCTCCAAACACATGACTAGTCACACGCTGCCCTGCAGAGTTTTAATTTGTCTTATTAAGGCCAAATACGACATGAAATATTTACGAGAAAAAAATGTTTTTGTTACACACACATCGTTCCGTGAATGTATGCACATGTACAAATATATTAAAAATAAAACTGGTACATGCGTTGAATGAACTTAGTTTGTGTTAGATTTTATTCATAAATTTATAAATTCGCAGCACGAAATAGTTCTGTAAACATTAATTTATTTATAATCCTGGCGACGATATGTATCTCATGTATAAGTTGTAATAAATTCATTTAATAAAGTCTCGTCAATGCAACTACGAAAATATATTACAAATATATCTACATATAACATTTGTAGCATGACTTCAAATTTGTAAGACAAAAAATCGAAACGACACTGGGTGGTGCGCAAAAATAGTTCTTTATTCTAAATTCATATGTCATTATGGAATTATTTTTACCCTTTCAGTTATAATTTCTCATAAATATATCCTGAGGTTAACATATAGTTTAATTAGTTGCCGTGTGAATGACAGCATTATATAAACGATAAAAGGGCTGTGGTGGATATTATAAGGGTAATGCTATTTTTGAGGGCATTATCATTTGCAGAAGCCCGAGGTCTTCCATTAACTGCCCGAGGAAGGAGGGCAGTTGATAAAAGAACCGAGGGCTTCTAAAATGATAATACCCTCAAAAATAACATTACCAATTAACTAAAATACATGGAATTTGTGTTGAAAAGAAGGGAAACAATGAAGGAATTTGACTGTAAGTTTACTCAAAACCAACTTCTAAAGTGGGTTGACTGACCCCGCAATGCAATTACGTCATCGAACAATTCAAGGTGACGTCACAACAGAACGTGACGATATTCGACCTTGGCCTTTGCCAAGACCTTGGCCTGCAGCATGTCAAGCTATGGCCCGCTATTATGCCAGCAACAAAGTCAGTTTTCGGTGTTCGGTTTTGGTCTAAACAACAACGTTAATAGTGCAATTGTTAAGGTTAGCACCAGCAAGAAGGCCATTATTACCGCTGAAGCGGGAATTCGGAGTTGCTGACTTGTTTGCCCCAGAACATCTGCCAGTCCAAAGCCAATGTCGAATGAACCGTAAGTCATTTCAACATTTTCTTGAACAGAAAATCTGCGTTCACGTGAGCAGGTTGGCCTATTCGGATATTCTAAAGCGTTTGCTGGCATCTTGGGTGACAACACGTGCTGGAGGATTTCACTAGATGCTCTCTTTTGCGCGCTACTGGACCCTGAAATGTAATGCTTGAGTGATTCCTCGGACTTGTGCTTCGTGATGTTGCAGATTTGTTTTACGTCTACACCTGCCTGAAACAGGTATGTGATGGTGGAAGCTCTGACTGAATGACAAGTGTATACCTGTGATAAACCAGCCTTTTTGGAAATCTTCTGCATAATGGTGCCCAATATGTTCTTTCCCAAAGGAGCCTGGAAAAGAGCATCGCAGTCGGGTGGAGTTTTGACAGATAAAAGAGATAAATACTGACTGGATCCTTGGATGACTCATTCTCGTATATTCTGACATCTGAACAGTCCTGATTAGAGGGATTACTGCCTTGCCAGTTCTTTGTTTGCTCAGCCGAAGTGAAGGTAAGAAAGTGTTTGTCATTATCGTCATGCTTCAGTTGAAGTGTCGATTTGGTGAAACGTCTCCAACCTTCACGCCCCCGTCTTCCCAGAAAGAAACACAGATTGAACCAAACCATGTCTTGAAGCCTGGTTGGGTCAGTACTCTCTAAATCCCAAAATATCCTGACAGTTTGTCCATATCTCCTCGCTCAATGCAAGGTTTGTGTTTGTAGGGATCTTCCTCCCTCTACAAAGTGGGCTTTACAACGAGATTCGAACATGCTGTTTGCGTTTGTAAACTCTTTATCAGCCATTATGTTTATGTTGCGCGAGAAAGGTGGATCTTTTAGAGTACGATGAACTGCAGCTCTCAGTGATCTCAATGTGCTAGGGGTGGGAAGCTCAGCTTTCTTAGTGCGGTACTCAGCATAGAATTTTCTTAATATTTTGGCCAGGTCTTCCGTTTCGACTGATTTTAGATCAATGTTGATATTACTGTCGAGATGCCCAGTCAACAACAAAAAATAAAATTTGTGAGACAAAATCGTGACGGTTTTAGTTTCTTGCTTATTATTTAATATATCAAAATTACTACATAATTAGGCCTAGCGTCAAAGCTCACCAGTGAATGCCTTGGTTCCCCAGCAAGTTTGTTTTTGAGTATTTGCTGATTTTCCTTCCATTTGAAGTTTATCAAGTTCGTCTTCATCTAAATCGCTGTCAGTTTCATTGATATCCGCTTTTTCGACCCAAAGAGAATCGGTTGGTTCACGAAGCGCTCGTTCAATCTCCCGAGCCGACGCTGCCGTACCAACACAATCAGACGCCATCTTGTATTGTCAGCGTTCGGCATTGTCTGCCCACGCACCCACTATGACGTCACTTGACAACAGAACTGATAGTGGCCCGTCGTTAAGGTTGAGCGGTCCAATATCATTTGCAGCGGACCGCAAATTTCTGATAATGGGAGGGCCGTTTCATGATAATTCCATGTATTTTAGCTATAAAAGAGCATTATATACACGACGTCGTGTATATAGCACTCGCTGCCTCTCGAGCGATCTGATTGGTCCGCTGAGCGGAAGTATTTTTAGTATCGGTACACAAACAAGACGGCGTGGTTTGAGGGCGAAAGGTGTTGTTGAGCGGATTAGCTATGACCAATCAGATCGCTCGAGAGGCAGCGAGTGCGGGGTTACAAGTGACGTCACAGCAAGATGGCTGCATAGTTTTTGTGTCTGTGAGGTGACTGACTATTTTACTTTGTTTGTACCATCTAACTCACACCTAAACACACAAAATGAGCTCTGGAAAGAAAACACCAACCCAGGAACCCAGTTCTAAGAAGAAAAGACCCGCCAGCACCCCTGAAAACTGCTCCGGAGTGAGTAACACCGACACACCTATCGCCACGTCACACCAAAACAATGACATCGGCGCTGCGGTAAGAGAGGCTTTGCTGTCCTTGTATGCACCTCAGCCGGCTCAGATTTTCGCCTCACCACCCCTTGGAGCTCAGTCTAATCCTGGTCAGTATCAACCTAGCTTTCCTAATCCATGTGAGTCAGATATGGCAGCAGTCATAAGTCTTCTACGAAATATGCAGCAGAAACTGGCTAAGCTTTTGATGATATTGAGAATGCTATCTCAGACGTCCAAGTCAAAGTTTCTGGACTAGAAATTAAGGTCGCAGAATTGGATAGCCTGAAAGAAAAAGTGTCTAGCATCGAATCAAGCATCGAGTTCGTGAGCGCCAGTTTCGATGATTGGATTGCTGACAAACAAAATATGCAAGATGATTTAAAGGCGCTTCATGCTAAAGTAGATGATCTTCCTAAAGCTATCTCAGACCTCAAACTAGAAAATTTGCAGATGAAGGAGCACATGATAGATCAACGCTGCAGATCGATGAGGGACAACCTGATCTTCACTGGGATACCAGAGTCAGCTACAGCACAGGAACCAGAACACACAGGGGATGTGCTGAAGACCTTCATCCAGGAGCAGCTTGAACTGGACCCCAGCAACTTCAGCTTCAGGAGGATTCACAGGATTGGCCCAAAGAGACGAGGAGCAACAAGACCCCGCTCTATCATAGCAAAATTTAACATTACAACTGAGAGGGACCTGGTTAAGAAGTCAGGAAAGAAATTGAAAGGTAAACCATACAGTATTTTCGAACAGTTTCCTGAGGAGATAAGTTCATACAGGAAAGAAGTGCTCATGCCTCTCAGAGAGAAGCCAGGAGCCAAAATAAACAGGCCCATATTGTGATAGATAAGCTATATGTGGATAACACCCTTCACCCTGTGACCACCCCTCCACCCTATCGAGGTCCCACCCCACCTCAAGACCCCCACCCAGACAGCCAGACCCTCCCAGAGCTAGGGGACGTCGGTGGTAGTGAGAGTGACTCACAGGATCAGTCTGGCAGTGGAAGTCCAGACACAGAGCTCAAGTGTGTTGAGTCTCAACGTCTGTGGACTAAGGAGAAGACTAGGATGCCCTGATTTCATTGAATTTATTGAAAAACATGATTTTATATGTTTACAAGAAACTAAAACAGATTCATTAGATGATATTCAATAAAAGGTTACTCAGTTTTATTGAAAACAGAAGAAATTTCATTTCATTAGGCGATCTGGTGGAATAGGTTTAGCAGTCAAGATCACTTGTTCCCTTATGTTACTTTATTAGACCTAGATAATGAAGCAGTTCTGTGGGTTAAACTAGCAGGCTGTTTGTTCAACTCTAGCCTCCTAAGATGTACATGTAGGTATTGTATATATACCACCAGAATGCTCCCGATTCTCTAGGTGATGACATGTTTGAGTCAATTGAACACGATCTCTCATCAGTATCTACTCATTCCGACACTATCATCCTAACTGGTGATTTTAACGCAAGGACTAAATCTTTGGTTGATTTCTGTACATTTGATAGACATATATCTCTGAAGATCTAGACCTTGAGGACATGAAGACGGAACTTGACTCTCCGGAATCAATGCTCGAAGATCTTGGCATTCCACTTAAGAGAACATCTCAAGACAGAGGCCAACCAAACAATTATGGATTTAGATTGATTGAGTTGTGTAAAAATCATAATTTAGTCATCTGTAATGGTAGACTTGGTTTGGATAAACACCAAGGTAAAACAACATGTAAAGACGTCAGTACAGTAGACTATGTCATTTCCTCACCAAATGCACTACCTTTTACTCCATGATTTTAATATTGAAGAATTTTGCCCAATGCTATCTGATGTACATAAAACCAATTCACTTCAGTCTACATATGTCAGACACCCATTATGCAAACATGATGTCATGAGCAGACGGCAGCTCATACCCACACAGACATTCCTGACAGCAAACCAGGTAAATTCATGCATGATAAAGTTGTTGTATTCCTTGAAAACATTTCAGATGATTGTGTAAACACACTGTGCACGAAGGCAAGGTCACTAAGGGAAGGTCAAGGTAACCCACTAGAGGTTGTGAATGAAATAGCTCATGAGGTCGCGCACGTGCTAATTGATTCTGCACGAAAACATTTGGCGATATTCCTTATAAGGCTAATACCACTACTCGTAGTAAAACGAATGCTTTCTATAAGCCATGGTTTGGATCAGATTGTAAGAAGAAACGCAAGTCATTTTTCAAAGCAAAATATGTCTATTATAAGAACAAAACCGATCATAATAAAACTCTTTTCCGTAAAGCAAGTAAAGAGTATAAGAAAACAATGAATAAGTATATAAAGAAAGAAAATAATTTTATTAGAAAACAGTTACGCGAAACCCAGCATTTATCTCCAAAACACTATTGGAGATTATTGAAAGGAAAACAGAAAGAAGACAGTTGTCCTATCTCATTAGATGAATTCTATGATCATTTTAAAAATGTTAACGAAAGTACCATTAACGATGATGTGGACAGGGATGGAATGTCAGACCCCCCAAATTATGATGTTAGTGTACTCAATGATGAAATAACCTCAAATGAAATCGTCGTTGCCCTTCAAAACTGAAGAAAACAAGACGCCTGGCTTAGACTTAATTTCAAATGAGCACTTATCTTCAGCCTTACCAAAACTGCTACCATTTTTATGTTGAATATTTTAACGCTGTACTTCAGACTGGAATTTTTGCTCGAAGCATGGCTTACTGGTACTATCAAACCTATCTATAAGAAAACTGGTAATCGTACGGACCCGGCTTCATATAGACCAATCTTTATCTTAAGCTGCTTTGGTAAACTTTTTTACTAGCATCCTAAACGAGATTAAATAAATTTTGTGATGATAACGATATAATATCGCATGTCCAATCCGGTTTCCGAAAAGGCTTCTCCACAACAGATAATGTGTTTATTATTCATAATTTGTTAAATCATTTGAAGAAATGTAAAAAGAAACTCTTTTGTGCCTTTATTGATTTTTCTAAAGCATTTGATAAGGTTTGGAGAATTGGACTGTGGACCAAATTAAGACAAACTGGTATCAAGGGTAAAATACTGACTTTAATACAAAATATGTATAATGATATAAAATCTTGCGTTATGGTAGAATCTGCAAGATCAGATTTCTTTTATTGTCTTTCAGGAGTTAGACAAGGAGAAAACTTGTCCCCTCTTTTATTTTCTTTATTTCTAAATGACTTAGAATCCCATTTAGAAGAACAAGCATGTGTCGGTATTGAATTAAAAACAAATAATGATGAGTTTATTATTTATCTAAAATTGCTAGTTCTACTTTACGCTGACGATACAGTCCTCTTAGCTGAAACTCATGATGATTTACAACATACACTGAATAAATTCGCTGTATATTGCGACATATGGAAACTTAAAGTAAATATTAGTAAAACTAATATTATTGTTTTGGTTCGGACCTGCAGCTAGTTATAAGAAATCGTTTACACTATATGATGATAGAATAGAAGTTGTAGACACTTATAAATATCTGGGAACTCTACTACACAGAAATGGTCGTATGAATTTTACTGTTAAACACATAGCCGATCTTGGTATGAAGGCATCAATAGCGTTACTAAAACGTGCCAGAAATGTTAAGTTACCACTGGACCTGCTCCTTTCTGCATTTGATAGATTAATAGTACCAATATTGATGTATGGATGTGAAATATGGGGACATGAGAAGACTGACATGATAGAAAGAGTACATCTAAAATTTCTTAAATTAGCAATTGGTTTAAAATATAACACCCCTAATTTCATGGTGTACGGGAGCTTGGTAGGGAACCTATTCAGCTTCCAAATTTCGAAACGACTAATCTCGTACTGGTGTAAATTGACATTATCACATCCAAATAACAAAATGGCATCTTTCATTCTTCAATATATTACTAAACAAACAAAACATCGAATAACTATGTCTGGCTAAGTCATATTAAACATATTCTCTGTAGGTGCGGATTGCCTGACGTTTTTGACAACCCTCATCTATACTCAAATTCATGGATCATTTCAAATGTTGAATCTATCTTAAAGGACCAATTTTACAATCGTGGACGAGCGATATGCAAAACTCCTCTAAAGGAATATACTATAAAGTTCTGAAGCGCTCTCCAAACTTCGAACAATACCTACTTCTCTCAGATGCTATTTCTAAACCGATCCTAAAATTTAGAACATGCAACCATAAACTCCCCATAGAAACAGGGAGATGGCAAAATATACCAAAAGAACACAGAGTTTGTAACTTATGTGACTCACATTTGATCGGAGATGAGTTCCACTATTTGTTTAAAATGTAATTATTTTGCAGACATACGTAAATCGTTGTTAAAAGAACCTTATAGTTCCTGGCCAAATTTATCGAAATTCCGTCAACTGTTTTCAAGTAAAATTTCTACCCTTAAAAATGTATCCAAGTTCATCAAGATTGTTTGCAAACACTTTAATTGATGCATCATTTAGTCATCTTGTTGTACATATTGTATGTAACATACCTCTTTGTTATACTCATGTACCACCGATGGTGGATTATTTTGAGTAATAAACGTGTGATGGTAACGTTCACCCGAGAGGTAGTTTGGTTCGATTTGCGAGTTTGAGGACGTATTACAGTTAATAAAACGGGTGACATGTCGTGGAAACCAGACAGGATGTGTGGGGAAATGTATAATTGAGAGGTACGTGTGTATGGTTTGGAATGTCACCGAATTCTTAGCGTACATTTCGGCCTGAAATCGGAACGAGTCGATCTCGGCCCGGCAATCCAAGATGGCAGCTGCTGCTCCTTTACTCTATTTATATATCTGACGTGCGTGTAGATCTATGGTCTATGGTCAGGGGAGCGGACATGGCCATTCCCTTGCTCTCACCTTGGAAGGTGGACATGGCCACTCCCTTGCTCTCATTCTGCTCACTCACCCTGGGGAGCGGACACGGCCACTCCCCTGCTGTTACCCGAGGGGGTGGACACGGCCACTCCCTGTTTCAAGACCCTCTTTGGGACGCATGTGTTGTCCCTCTTTGGGACGCATGGTGGACTGGCGTGCCAGTCTGGCAACCGGGCATGATGACAGGCTGTGCGACCGGCGTGAGCGTGGTGGGGGAAGCCTGGGTGATATTGTCTCCCTGTTCTGGCTGGGCTGGTCCTCTGAGGTCAGGAGCTTGGGTGGTATAATCTCCTTGGCGCCCTTGGGCAAACTGAAGACTGGCTTGATTGATATAATTTCTTTTTTAAATATACTGACATAGTTCACTTTCCAAGAGGAAATTGACTAGCGGTCTGTACATTGCAAGGTGCTCTGTGGGAGCCAGCAGCCGCATGGTTGTCAATGTACCTAGCCCTGTTTCCTCTCTGAGTGTTTGCCTGGTTGTGTCAAACCAGGATGGCAGCTGCTGCTCCTTTACTCTATTTATATATTATGTGACGTGCGTGTAGATCTATGGTCTATGTTTAACCTACATGCCGATAACGGGTTCCTGTGAATATGATTGGCTGCTGTAGGTCACGTGTCTGATTTTGACCAATCACGACCCTTATAGCAGACTGGCGAAAAAGCGTCATTAGAAACCAATCTTTATCCAATAAAATCGCTTCTTACAAATGTGAAAATACTCTTGGCAAGGGTACAGTGATATTGTTGATGTTCAGAGCTTTCGAACGATGCCCGACATCAAACGATTCGCCTCACATGTTATTCATACGAAGCTTCGAAAACGGAGGTATTTTCCGTTGTTATGTCATGTTACCGAGCGGAAAGCCACAGATATCGGGAAATAGGCGACCATACATATTATTTAAGAAATCTTTTTATAATAATTTTCTGATGACGTAAAAATGAAAATATAAAAGAAAAAGGCACGGGCATGTTATGACATGTCACAAATGGAAAATAATCGCCATAGTTTTTGCTTCTTTCGTGGTTTATCTGGACGTTATAAATGTAAGCTTGCATTTTCATTCAAAAATACATTTATTTAAGTTGTAGTTGTATTATTTGAATAATATTATAAAAATAAACTTCATATTTATCAACAGTAGGATTAGATCTTTTAAATGGTGTATGGGATGTAGTAGCAATAACGACTTTTACAGGCTTTTAGCAATTTCCATATCATTTCACATTTGCATAAACATAGGCTACCCACCGCCCCTCTTCATCTATGACCTTATAATTCAGCCATAAACATAGGCTTCATCTATTACCTCAGAGTCTCTGGGAACTCGGTGTCATGGCAGGAAATGCCTCTGGTTGACTGGTGTTGAAAGAGTTTTAATTAGCTTAGCATATGAAAGCGAAACCACATTCAACTGTTCATTTTCGAATGGAATGAGCAAACAATAAATAAACATGTTTCTACGACAATATACCTGAGAACCGAGTTTGTCACTTACAATATGAGGCCACAGTATTTGTCCAAGGAGTCTATATAAGACATTTATACAGACTCCAGATTCAGCCAAATCCGTCTGTGGTCTGCCCATTCGTCACCACTCGCCTTTTTCCGTAACCTCCAAGAATGCATTGACCAACTCGTGTTATTCCGGGACAAGCCGAATAGTGGTTACGGAAAGAGGCGAGTGGTGACGAATGGAATGGGGCACGAGTCGCTATTCGGCTTGTCCCGGAATAACACGAGTTGGTCACGAATGCATCGCCCCTTCACGTAACAGAGCGAGTATTGACGGAGAAAAGGGGATTTCCCTTTCTCAGGCACCCTGAGAAGCACAGGCGATTTGGAAGAATCAGGGAGTCCCCTGGTCAAAAATAGTGGCCTCTCATTGTCAGTGACAAACTCGTTTATCAGGTATATTGCCGTAGAAACATGTTTATTTATTGTTTGTTCAAATAATTCCATTCGAAAATGAAATGTTGATTGTGGTTTCGCTTTCATGTAGATCTATCTACTATGCATACAGAGTATACACGAGGAACGCTGATGGTTTTAACTAATTAAAATATCCATACATTCTCCGATACAAAGGCTACCTATGATTTCAGAAAAAAAGGAAGATATATCAAGGTTTAGGTTAGTAATATGATAAACAAAATAGAAGCCCCACTCCATAACTAAACGCGGAAGTTTAAAAAGTCAATAAAGACATTTGGGGTAGTGTATACCTATATACTATTATATTTGTCTTTTGCATGTTTCTTAATTAATGAGTTGACTTTTTCTCAAATACATCTGCATAAACTTGTTTCAGGTAATTTATACTATAGCCAAGAGCCATGAATACTTCATGCCTTTTAGAAAGATGTCAAATCAACCCACAATCATAGGTTTCTGGTGTGCCCAAGGTAGACGGTGATTTCGTAGACAAAACCAGTTCGTAGACGGTGATTTCGTAGACGTGTATAAATAATTGAATATATAGTTTGATTTTTACTTAGATGTTACTTAGAATGTTTATAACGAAATTGTTAAGCTTTGTTTTCAGTGATACGAAACTAAGGGCAGCTAAAGACTCAAGGAAATTGTGAATGAAAATTTCCCGTATGCTTTGTTTAGGATCTACTAATATCATAATTTCCCAGACTGTTTTCATTTGTTTTGATGGAGGATAGGACACTTTCACTGAACATGTCACAATGTGGCCACATAACTGTGATCATGAGTTGTTGTGAATGTTAATTAGGGTGGTGAGGCCTCTTTGAACAGCAGTTCTCTGTGGGTTTTTGTAAATGTAGGAAGAAAGTATGAAGTGACTTCTCTACATCTGCGTAGTTTGCGTTGAACTTTTCCATCACAAATGTGTCTACGAATTCACCGCTCATTCTGTGTGAACCAGGATTTCAAGTCTACAACCGGTCATAGGAATTCACCTACAGCCGTGCCCAAGGGATGTAACTCTGCAAAACAAAATGTAAAATAGCACCGCCTTGGAAGACAGGCCCCCATCGCCTCATTATATCATTAACCAAGTTAGCTCAGGAAAATTTAATATTCTACATCTAAAACAAGTTTGTTGATCTGGTCAAAGCAAGGTCTTGACTTGTTATAGCATGGATTAACTTTTACTTTGTCGAAACCACAGACACTATCAAGATCAGTGCTTGAAATGACAATGAATTGTTTTGTATTTGAAATGATTGTTGAGACGTATTGTTGATTCTAAGATGCCTAGCGGTTAGAACAATCGAAAAAAAAAAACATTATCAGACAATGAGGGTATAGTTTTTTGATGACGTAACAATTGAATGACGTTATCCCGTCACTGCGCCATTCTAGTGTGCCCCCTCGTAATCGAACCATTTTACATTACGTCACAATGTAAGCGACGTCACGATGCATGTCAGTTGTCATCGCCTCGTACGGCCTCCTACAGTAAACTACACCGTTGCATCCAGTTTCTTGGTTTGCTGTTGCTTCACGCAGCTAACATCACTGGTGGAAACATTACGTTTATGTTTTACGACGGTTAAAATGTGTCATTTCGACTCACAAGTTTTCAGCGACACGGTAACGTTCGTAATGTTTACATTCCACAATGCAATTGTGGAATGTCGCTTGACTACTCAACTTCCTCTGGATGTACTGATCTAAACTTACGCTGGTAGTAGAAATGCAGCGTTCATAGTTGCCCCATATGGTTTACGTTAATAACAGATGTAATTAAAATAATTCAGAGAAGATATTTCATCGAACGTAAAACCGTCATCAAACTGTTATATCATTTGGTTTTTCTGGTAACGTTCGTCTTAACGTAGGGGGTGACACATCAATAGAACAGCGCACCTCAGTTAGCCCTGTGCGAGGATTCTTAATTTAGGTCACCGACACCGTCCTTTGTTTTCTGCCTTAAATTTATCGTAATTATCTTTAGAAAGTATTAAATTTGGCATCTTAGAAAATTATCAAAGGAAGTTTATGTCATTTTCAAAGTATTACTTACCTTCATCTACTAACCAACTTTGAAGTTCTTTCCTTAACGAAACTAGTTTCAATCAGTGAATAAATATATTTACCAAATATCTGGTTCTGCAACCAGAATTTAATTAATTGTGAATAAAATCATTATGTGAGCAGTCAGTATTTATTATATATTTAATCTTACATGCATCGTAAAAGAAAAACTACATCTGTTGTGTTTTGTTTTAGGGTCAACCTTTTATTGACTTGAAAACTGAAACAAGATGGATCGAAAACGGAAGGCTGATGATCCATGTGATGACACAGTGTGGAAAAAGGCCACACTCAGGTGATGTCACTAACACGATGGATCGCACAAGAAAGGATTTTTGATTCCCTTTGATGCAGGTGATGTCACTGACAGGACAGATCGGACACAGAAGGCTGATGATCCATGTGATGTTACCATGGTTACAGCACCGAAAAGGGCAAAGTTTGGTGACATCACAGAATGTGTATTGTCATCAGTGCCAGCACCACATGGATCTAGCCAGTCTACCTCATCTGCTCCCACTAACTGTAAGTATTTTTACCCATGCAGATTGTTGATCCATGGCTTCCTAATGATCCAGGTACCTGTTGAAAATAATCAGTAAAATTTGTATGGTTTGGGCCCAACTTTCTGAACTTTCAAAGTCCCCTTCTTCTTGAATTCAAAGTTATTCAATTCTAATTTGATAATATCATAACTCATTGCTATAAAAGTCTTTTGCAATCTTATTCATTCACCTGCATGTGAAATACAAGTCAACCTGCAAAAACACACATTGTCATGATTGTAATAACTTGAATTCAGATATTTTAATTGCAATTTCAAATTTTTACAGTTAACAAACATTTGCAGTAGAATAAGGCAGAGCATTGTCCTGTGAGAACAGTGAAATGATCACAGACATTTACCCAACAGCTTGATTAAACTCTTTTGATACAAAAATTTAGTATGTTTTTGAAAACAGTAAATATGTTTATATTATCTTGAAACTGAAAAACAACATTTAAGCTGTTTTTAAAGGGAAATTTCTTTGAAAATCATGCATCCACATCTTAAACTTGTTAATTAAAATCACCTACAACAAACTCCATCTGAAGAACAACATCAGATATAAGCTGAATATTTGTTTAAAATGTGCACAAAAAACTACCACTACCCAGTTAGCTTTGAATTTCATGCATACACAAGTACACATGGAAAATTGAAGAACATACAACAGTAAAACAAGACCGTGTGTCACTGACTTACTACCCAGAGTGTTCCAAACCAGTATTTCATCACAATTACACTTACAGGTTGATATTTTCTGGGGGCGGTGGGGTAGCCTAGTGGTTAAAGCGTCCACTCACTATGCCAAATGCCCGGTTCAATTTCCCACATGGGTACAATATGTGAAGCCCTAATGCTTAGTCTCTGAATGTATATAATTTTGATATTAACAAATAAACTCATTTAAATTGAAAAGGAGCCCTGTGAGGAACATGAGGAAATAGTTTCCTTATTAGAAAATAGTTTCTTTATTATTCCCAGGGAAATTTGTTTTACATCATACGCAATTCTCCAGTTTTCTTTCATAAAAGCAACTATTGTTTAAAATAATCAGGATATAAATACATCAATTTAGTACACAAACATTGATTTTGACTAGAATTTGGACATTTGGAAGACAAGTCATTCTTTGAATTTGTTGTTAATACATCTAATACTAGCTAAAACAAATGAGTTTGGGGCTTTGGCATTGCAGGGAGGGTTAGGCATTAGGGGAAATAATGTGGTTCATGGACTGAAAGACAGGGACTGTTCTGCGATGTATAATGGCATTAGGAGGGCTACCTCTTGTCTTTTGGTTATAACACATGCACTGGTATATCTCTGTTGTGAGTTCGTGAGACTTGTTATACACCTAGGCCAGCATGTGTATAGTTACAAAACAGAAGTTGCCTAACACCATATTTTGAGCCGAATTATTTGGAAAAAAATATGTACTTGTTTTTGTAAAAGTACCCCTGAAACTGGTCCCAAGTGGGTAAAAATATATTCAGGGATTTATAACTACCACCAGCTCACACGCAGATGCCAGCCAAGTGAAATTAAAGACTTAAAGGACCACTGATCCAGAGCAATTTCCGTGGACTGGTTGTTGCTTTTGTTATTGTTTTTCTCTCATGAGTACCCGGATGATATCCCATAATTCTTGACTGGTTCGTGACCTCTGCTGCGCTACCCGCATGCACAATTGATAGTATAAGTATAGATTGATCAACAAAGAGGAAATGATTTTAATCTATAATATTTCCATCTTCATTAATTTGATAACAAATGAAAACATTTTGAAGTTTAACCATCTGCCAAATTGTTAGGGACTGATGAATAACGCGTCAATATGCGTCAATCAATCAATGTCGTCTTTATGTTTTGTCTTATAATCCTCATTAGTTTATCATCATATTTGTATGCATTTTGAAACCTAATAAAATGCACACAATCTGCTTATACTTATTGTGAATTTATAACATGACTGTAATATCTAGACATTTTATAGATTGCTCATGTAGATTATGTATTATTTCACACACACGCTATGTTGTCTGTCTCATTACACTTCACGGCAAAAAAAATGATTCTGTATAATGCTACAACCAATGAATAAAAAAAAATGCAAATATTAAAATTAAAACAGACTAAAGTTACAGCACCAATATCAGGCTATCCTACCTTGTTCGAAGGAATGTATCCATCAATATCCACACAAAGGAACGACATGCCATTCACTTTCAGCTGACAAAGAATCCTGCTCTATGTCATGTGTCTTTTAACAGTCAAATATCCGAAAAAGTGATATATCATTTCAGGTTTTTCACATTTGTGTAGAGTCTGATTGGTCACTCAAGACAGCACATCTGTCAACTAATTGCATGATGTCCGCCATTCTTTAACAAAGTAATTTAGTCAGCCAAAAATGAGCAATCAATCAATGTATTGGCAATTAATCCTCTGAAGGGAGGACATTGTTTTTACACAGGCACTTTGCGACAGGATGTATTCAGTATAGATTCCAGTGATAAATCTACAAATTCAACTGCCTGAGTCCCGGGACTCACTGAGCTGAATAACTATGAGTCCCTCAGAACTTTTATGAGTCCCTAACAAAACTTAATGCCACCAATATTATTCAAACTGGTTTATTGTTACTATAGGTTGCACAGTGAGTCTGACCGGTCTGGGATATTTCACAGAACAGAGCTGGTAGTACCTAAATCGAAACAAATGGAGACTCTTCCATTTTAACTTGTAGTTCATACCCTATCACATCAAACACAGATGTTAACAGATCACTGGCAGTGGTTGGAGAATCATAGTTGATTTTACCTTCCTTTTTCAAATTGTCTTAGTGTTCAAGCAAATTCATATAAAAGTCAACAAAAACGTTTAAACTTTGTCAGTGGGATGTTTCACAAGCTAACCAATGAACAGATTTCATCAAGGCGACAGCTGCTTTGTCTTGTTTTTCATACATACCAGCAGTTGCAACCTGGAAATCATCACAAAGTTTTGGAGCCTGAACGGACAGTTTATTATCATTATGATGAGATGTCTGGTCAAAGTTATATTTTAAAACTTTCTGCATTTAGCATCTTGTGTCATACCATTTTCAGTACATAGTTTTTAGATAGTACAAAATATTAAATCACCTTCCCTGTCATAAGTCAGCCATAACCGATGAGTATCAGGCCAACCTGACTGAAATGTCCTAACTTTGTGTTTTCTGACAGTATCTATCTTGGCGGCATGTTGCCTGCTATATTATAAAAATAACAGCAGGGCTCTAGACCTTTGACAATCAAATGTTTTCTTTTACTAGAAAAATAAAAAAGTTACTAGCCAGACCAATGTAACTTCACTGTAATATTTTGTGCATAAAGTTCTACAATTCCAACCAAAGTGTTGTTTTATTTCTTCACTGTGTTCAGTGATTCAAAAACAAATTACATCAAAAGAAATATGCCAACTGGAAGCCACTTTAACAAGTATGAACACAAATAGTAACTGTCTTACTTTAACTATTAACATTAAACAAATTATATCATAAATGTCATCATAATTATAAATGAAATGATTCATTTATAGGATTACTTTCCCAGGACTTGAGATGCAGAACCTTAAACAGAATGACATTCTGTCTCAGCAGAAATTTAACCTGTCAAATGTCACTTTCACTTTCAAATTACATGCAGATAGATTTAACAGTTGTTAAGCTACTGACTAAAGCTTCCTGCTTTTCTCTAACTGGTACTGAGTGCTCACACTGATGATTCAGAGTCACAATGTTCATTGACCAATCAGTTTGTCTTGAAAAACCTCATTTGCATATCGCTTACCTCCCTTAGCCTGTTTGTGTCTATTTATAGAGTGTAAAAACTAGGTTAGTAGTTCTGCACATGCTCGAGCAATGAATCTTGGGATCTCATTTGCATACCGCTTACCTCCCTTGGTGTGACCTAGATGTCTATTTTTGGAAACGCGGAAATGAACTTAATATCATGACGAATGAAAGCTGCGATCGTTTTACAAATAATGTGTACTTATTAGCTCATGTCAATTATTTGAGAATGGAAGTTAATCTACGGAGATTTAGCCATGTATACTTTGATATTGCCTCTCCACAAAAATAAACATTAGTGTTTCATCAAAAGCTTGCGTCCAAGAGGACGCACATGTAAAATAAATATGAGTCCTGTCAGAATTTGTTGCGTCAGAGACGCGGGACGCGTGGGCAGATTTATCCGGGATGGCCTAAAAGTCGGGCCGGGCCGGGCCGGGCCACCGGGTAATACTAAAAATGGATTGCAGAATATTAAAACGAAACCAGCACATTTGGGTCGATACACTTCCTGCCTTCACAAATGCATAGTTTGATTGAAAATGTATAGTTAATGGTGAAAAATCCCACACAACAACAATGACTACATACCGAGATTCCCGTAGAAAAGACACCGTCTTGTTGTTATGTGTTTTCCTTGATATGTCTATGAGGGAAGGTTGCTTACTTCTCTTAGCGTGTGACATCTGGGGGTCCTGGGCAGGAAGTGACAGTGTTTTGACTGCTTTTCTTTCCTTAATTAAGATATTGGGGTTCCCTAATTAACCTTTATTGTCTCAGGCTGAATCAGCTGCCCAGGATGCTTTATGTTAAAGAGACGTGGATATCAACGAGTGTCAATGGGCTAATATGACATGATTACGTATATTAAAAGAAATATTTGAAATCACAAAATTTTGTAATATGTTATGAAGGATCCAACAAAATATGCATTCACAAACACAAAAATTCTTATGTGTTTTCATTGTAAACAATACCAGCCCAAATCAGATACCCAGCGCGAATGCATATGCTTATATTTACGAATACACATGAAACACAAAATGGTATTATATCTACCTAAATACCACTTCATAAAGTAAAGTAAAAGTGAAGCACCCAACGATTTAGGAAAATAAAGTCCTCGGAAAACAAAATCCGCAATTGAAATTGTTTAGTCTCTGTTCAGCCCGACTTGGCCCGTGCTATCAAAAACAACTTAAACGTCACAGATGTATCTTAAAATGTGTTTAAATCCATAGATTAGTGTTATATCTACCTACATATCACTTCACAGAATCTCAAAGCGTAGTATTTGAAGCAAACACCTTGCTCAAAGTGAAGCCCTATTTTCTATACATTCTAAACAAAGACACAGTATCACAAGCTTTCGGTCCGGCTTGGCCCAGGCTCTCAAACGCACCTTGTACCTCACAGATGTATCTTGAAATGTGTTTAAATCCATAGATTGGTATGATATCTACCTAAATATCACTTTGTAATGTTATCAAATGCAACATGTAAAGATAACTGGTTCGTTAAAGTTAGCCCTTTTCTCTCTCCATTCTCAACATAGCCTCAATCAAAAGTGTTTAGTCTCTGTTCAGCCCGACTTGGCCCGTGCTGTCAAAAACACCTTAACCCCACGCATGTATTCTGATTTGTGTTTATATCCATAGATTAGTATCATATCTACCTACATATCACTTCACAGAATCTCAAACCGTTGTATTTGAAGCAAACACCTTGCTCAAAGTGAAGCCCTGAACGGCAATTAAGGGCAACAATGGAGTATGTTAATTGAGTCACGACACCTAGCTGATTGCAACTAGACAAGATGCAATTAAGCAAGCTGGATACAGGTGTACTTAACAGGTGTATTAATTCATTAGCCCACACAGAGCCAGATTGAACACTGGGCTTCACTTTAAGCAACGTGTTAGATTCAAATACATGTACAAAGCTTTGAGCCTCAATAAAGAGGTATTTAGTTAGAAATAATAATAATAGTTTATTACAGTGTCATATGTTACATGTAGTAATACATTTTGGCATGAATAATTTAATAAAAAGTATTATAAAAAATATTCATATTCATACATATATATGAATATTTTTAATAATTCTTTTTATTAAAATTTACTGAAAAATATATGTATTATCTGGTGTCATTTAGGCCAGAACTGGCCCGGTGTTTGTATAAATGTATGCCAAAATGTATTTTAATATATATATATATACATCAATCACATCCATTCACACTTCATGATCTCTCACAACTATTAAAAGGGAGTTATATTATCAATATCAACATTCATTCACATACAAGTTACATAGATTATAGTGGTATATAGATCAAAGCTAGTCTTGCAATAACCTCCTATAATACATGAATTGCAGAGATTTACAAAAGTCATATTGGATATGGTCTGTTTCCATCAGCCAGCAGAATTTTTCTTTTGGTGGAAGATTAAGAAAATTATCATAAATCTGCATACACTTATAAAACAGTTTTTCACGGATATCTTCATAATGGGCACATAATATCACAAAATGTACCTCATCTTCAACGGAATTTGCAGCACACATTACGCATAACCTCTCATGGATTGGGGTGACAGGCTTGGTATTCAGTCCTTTTCTAGGTTTTTAGAGGTAGGCCTCCACAGCCATGGCGATGCCATCAAGCTTCTCTGTTGTCTTGTGATAGATAATCTTGTGTAGTGACAAGTGTTAATGTCTTGTTTATACAGTCTGTAAAGTTCTTAATTTGTTGCCATTTTGGCTGGTTTGATCATTGAATAAATCCTGATACCACTTAGCTCTGTCTCTTGAATCTAGTACTTCTAGGGCTTTATATAACAGTTCTGTTCTGGTTAACTTTGCACAGTAATCATACATATCGCTAAAAACCATGAAGTTCAAGCTTTTATAAACTCTAGTGTTCTACCCGTCCCATGATGATATTTTTCGAACAGACCAAATATGTAAAAGTCTACAAAGCGAAGTTTGGTTCCAGAGTACATAGTTTGTGAAAATAAGCGGATCCCTTCAATCTTTATCTTTGAATCTGAACACCTCCAACCTAAATCATCTCTCACCGCTACTGAGGGCCAATTTTTTTCCTCACACCAAGGAACAGTCTTGCAGCTTTATTCTGAAGTTTCCCAAGTTCTTTCTGTTGATTTATTCCCCAAACACTGGCACTGTAATTTATGGCTGGTTGCACATAGTTGTCATACAACTTTATGAAAACATGGCTAAAACCTCAAAGGAAACTGAATTTTCACATTATTACACCCAGGGCCCTGTTGGCAGATTTGCACACTTCCCTCAAAGATATTTTATAGTCACAATACTCATCGAGCCGCATACCTAGATACTTATATTCAGAACAGTAATCTATATCCATGTCACCACAGGTGAATCTATTAGTTGATTGAGGAATAGACACTGGTCTGCAATGCATTATCTTGGTTTTGTCCTTGTTTATGGATAATCCCCACTCAGATGACCAATTGTAGAGACAGTGTAGAAGTTGTTGTAACTTAGTAGCATCTGGAGCTATCAACACAATGTCATGTGCATAGAGTAATATGGATCGTTAATGTGGTCTACATCCACTCCCCATTGGCTGTTACCTATTTTCCCGGGACCTAAGTCATCAATAGACATAGAGAAAGAGTGTAGGAGAAAGACCACATCCTTGTTTTACTCAATGGTCACATTAAACCATTCAGTTTTTCAGTGTTAAATTTTTACACAACATTGCACATCTTGATAGAGTGACTGTATGGCACACAGAAAATATCCATTTATCTTAAAGCGGCGTGTCATCTTTGACCACAACAAATGTCTCTGAACAGAGTCAAATGCATTTAATACCAATTAATCTATTGCTTTAAACACATTTCAAGATACATCTCTGAGGTTTAAGGTGCGTTTGAGAGCCCGGGCCAAGCCGGACCGAAAGCTTGGTATACTGTGTCTTTGTTGAGAATCTATAGAAAATAGGACTTCACCAGTTATCTTTACATGTGGCATTTGTAACATCACACAGCGATATTTAGGTAGATATAATACCAATCTATGGAATTAAACACAAATCAAGACATATGTGTGGGGTTTAAGTTGTTTTTGAGAGCCCGGGCCAAGCCGGACCGAAAGCATGACTGTGATACTGTGTGGTTGTTGAGAATGTATAGAAAATAGGGCTTCACTTTGAGCAAGGTGTTTGCTTCAAATACTACGCTTTGAGACTCTATTAAAAGACGTACTTAGGTAGAAATAACTCTATTCTAGAGATATAGACAGAAATCAGGATACATGTGTGAGGTTTAAGGTGTTTTTGACAGCACGGGCTAAGTCGGGCTGAACAGAGACTAAACACTTTTGATTGAGGCTATGTTGAGAATGGAGAGAGAAAAGGGCTAACTTTAACGAACCAGTTATCTTTACATGTTGATAACATTACAAGGTGATATTTAGGTAGATACAATACCAATCTATGGATTTAAACACATTTCAAGATACATCTGTGAGGTCTAGGATGTTTTTGACAGCCCGGACAAAGTCGGGCTGAACAGAGACTAAACACTTTTGATTGAGGTTATGTTGAAAAGTGAGAGACAAGGGCTTCACTTTAACGGAGCAGTTTTCTTTACATGTTGCATTTTATAACATTACATCAGGTATCCCGGTGTCAGGGGTTTTCGACGATGTAAGACAAAAACGTATTTTTTATGTGTAATATCATTTAAGCGATATTTAGGTAGATATAATACCAGTCTAAGGAATTTAACACAAGATACGTGTGTTACGTTTAAGTTGCTTCTGACGGCTCGAGCCAAGCCGGGCGGAAAATTGTGGCCGAGATAATGTTGAGAGTGTGGGGAAGAGATCGTATCATTTCAATGTGGGCATGCTTTAAATACAACGAATAGTGAATTTATGGGGTGGTATGTGATTTGATATAGATGTAAAAACATTTTCGGGCCAACGGAAATGTGTATCGGGATTGGCTAAAGTATTTATACGTATTAAATCCCGTTTCGTTTAATGATTACACTTTTAGACGTAACCTCGGTCAGCCAGTTCACAGGCTTCTCGTCTTACTGGATTTTAGCCGATTTACTCGTAATAAAGTTGTTATGGTACACGTTTGTTGCTTCCGATTGATCATTATTATCATGAGTGTATGTTGCATTGATTAGTTGTAGGCATGGTTTTCGTTAATGGGTTTATTAGCCAATAATAGATTTGGCCCGCCTTGGCCCGGCCCGGCCCGACTTTTAGGCCTTCCCGATTTATCCCTGTAGATTAGTAAATCTACATAGTACATACATAAACATTACCTTTTGACAAATCCACTGTGCAAGATAAAAGCAATTAATCAATCAGCGTGTTATCGGTTAATCCTTTGATCGATGTTTGTTTTTGTAACTCAGCTGATAATCCCTCTTGCTGCACTTCAGTGTCACTGTCAGTGAGACTGATAACCTGTTAGCAAATAATAAGGTGGGATATTAATATAGATCTAAGATGTAGATAATCATAAACTATACATTTATTAGTTTTTGATAATACCAGAGAATAACTTTGAGCAAAAATGATGGAAAGGTATCAATATATTTCATGTCAATAGTAAGTGGTGACACATTTGTGCATGGATTTCTAACAAAAACAGTAGTATAGACACAGTTTAGAAGCAGCTCACGAATAAAGACGTACCATTGTGTATCGTGTGTATTAAGTCTCTATTTCATGACAATAGTGCATATAAGATATTATCAAGGTTATCAATGACACAATTTTCATGCAGATACATAATTGTTAATGAGTTTTTTCTTTGAATATTTTCTGATTGTCAATCCTTGTAGCCATTTAGCCAGCCCGAGTAAGTACACAATATGTGTACTGAAATAATGTTTAGCAATTAATATTCATAATATATAACTTGCTTTCCTTGCATGGGCATTTCATTCCAGTTTGGATCAAAACCTGATTATGATGATGTCATCACTGTTGCAGTATTTTACACTGAAATAAACATGTTTATTATATTAATATTAATGAATTATGTTGATGTGTTTCAGACTTTCAGACTGGTATGACTGGTGGAACGGCCATCGGAAGTACTGTGGCATCTGTGATTGTGAATAATGCAGGTAAATGGTTCTTTTTAGAAGGTCACATTTGATGAAGCTATGATTTAATGTTTAAAGTACAATGATTGCTCATTTTGTCTTGTACCTTGAAACAGGTAACTCTTCTGAAACTACAAGCTCTTTGGAACTGAAACCACAAATGAAACCAGCTATGGTGTCTGTACTTCAATACGACTTTGAACCAAGCTCATTAAAATTAAATCTTTGTCTTAACTGCTGCAACACGTATGTTTGAGGATGTGAACTTTAAGGTCATGTCAGAATGACCTTTCTTGAACTTTGAACTACCAGTGAAATACCTGACAAGAAGTTGACATTAGTCATTGGAATGCAGCTTTCTCAAGCCTTACAGCAAGTTTCAAACTTCCATTCAAGACTACCTTTCAAAATGTTTTGATGAAATATTTTGTTTCAAAATTTGAAAGCAGAACTAAAGAAAATTCTGGAATGTCTATCAAGACTTTATGGCAGTACTTCCCTTGGACTGTTGAAAGTTTCAAATGTTTTTCTGACTGAAGCAAGAGATTATTACCCTGAGAGTGAGTGAGTGAGTTGGTTTTTATGCCACTTTTAGCAATATTCCAGCAATAAAAGGCAGGGACACCAGAAATGGGCTTCACAGATTGTACCCGAAGAAGGAGATGATTGTCTTGACAGTGTGTCAATGCTGCTTTTTAGCAATGCTTTTCAACCACTAGGCTACCCTAATGAGCACCACTGCCCTCGTCCTATTCTGACAGAAGCAGTTATACAGTCTGTAGCTGTCATTCAGCATACCATGTAGAAAACTTTTCAAGGTTGCAGGAACAGATTCTGAATGTCACTTTGTTAAGCATCACTCTGATTGGTCAGATGAAAGGTTGCTTTTATGTGAACCATAATAATGGAACTAATCAACACTTGAGTTAGCACTGAGATGCTAGTGAAATTGATTTAAAACATGGCTGTCATATTCACATTTTGGGGCATTTACTCAGGCACTTTTGCATTTGTAATTATGAAATTGAAATGTGTAGTATGTGGTATAACATGTAATGCATTGGTTTTTAAAAACATATTTTGATTTATGATCTGAAACTTTGTATTGCTGATTTTTAGCAGTGTATGAAATAAGGCCCGTCCGAATGCCCAAGACGGTTTAGATTTCTGAGGGACGGTCTAAATTTACAGCTAGCCAGCCCGATGGTCTGGTGAATTTTTTTAGATGTTCCATACATCTGAGTAAATTCACCATATTTGGTCTGGTTAAATCCATTTTGGGCTGGTAACGTTTTGAAGTTACCAGCCCTGATGTCTGGCTGGATTTTAGGCTTATTTCATACACTGTTTTTAGCTGTGGTATTTTAAGAAGAGTAACATATACAAATACTGCTTGGATCCCTGCAATAATGTTTGGATCCCTGAATTCTTGTTTAACTTTCAACATGGCTGCCATAATTTTGGTGAGCCAAAGAGCCTTGTACATATATCTTCATTTGTTTCTAATCATAGTTGAGAAAGAAAAGCTTATCAAGGAACTAGTCATAGCCAGTGATTAGTTCACAAATTCTCTGGTATCCAGTCCCTATTACTATATATTTAGTGATTGTAGCACACACACCCATTCACTTTGCAATCCTAAATATTTAACAACAAAATAATACCGGTAAATAAAATTTGCTTTTCAGCAGCCGAATGTTCACTTCTTCAACATTTAATCAGTAAGTGCTTTAATCTGTCTATTATAATATTGTTTACGGATCTGATTCCTAAATATATAACAGAGATCTGGTGTAGTAAGAGATGTGACTTTAATACCATTGTGTATATACTCTAAAAATATTGACAAGTCATATATCTTGCTTTCTCTTGTTCAATAAGTGTTGATAAAACTGTGTATGTACAGTATATATATATTTGATATCTAGAAATCTAGAAACATTACAAGAGTTATAACTGATATCACAATTACCGGGACTAACATTAAGTTGTTCCTTCAGCTGAAACTGAGATGAAGATCAGATCAAGAGATCCCACAAGACATGTTTCAACATACACAGAGAGGGCTGCATTCAGACATCTGAAGGAGTGCGGCAGTGTCATCATCAGGGGAAGATCAGGGGCCGGGAAGTCACATCTCGGGTATACTTTGTTGGAAAGGGTTGCAAAATCATGTTCAAGGATACCGGTGAAGGTGTCATCACCACATGAGTGGAATCACATACACAAATCAAGTACGTCTGATGCTGAAAAGTATGTTGTAATGGTTGATGACATTTTTGGGCAAACAAATTTGATCCAGTCAAGCCTTGATGAGTGGAGGCAGAAATTTGATCTAATGTGGCCCCTTGTGGAATCTGGACAGATTTGGTTAGTGATGACATCACGTCCAGAAATCATTATTGAAGGAGAACCAGAAATATTTGGATATGAAGTAATAAATAAGGCAAAAGAGATCATTCTTGATGAAGGAAAGTACCATCTCCGGGAGGGAGAAAAATTACAATTCCTTGAGAAGTTGTGTGGAAAATATGTAAGGAAGGAAGACATGAAAAAAATTGCCAAAATGGACACTGCTTTGGGATTCCCACAATGCTGTACATTTTTTGCAGCAAATAAGGATGCAATATTGAAAGGAGTTGAATTTTTCAAGAAACCTTTTGAATTTATAAAGGATTTGATTGAGTGTGTTAAGAAGAAACAACCTAAAGTCTATTTTGTGTTGCTGTTGGTTTTTATGAATGAAGGAGAACTCTCCATGAAAGAGCTCATGTCAATAGAGCATGAGGACAAATTTGAAAGGCAGTTTAAAACCATTACGTCCTATTTTGTGAAAGCACTTCTGTCCAAGGCTGACATAAAGAATGTAGCAAAATCAGTCTGTGGGATATATCTTTTAGAATCTTTCAGATGTTTCCTGTTCTCACACAGGTCAATACATGATGTCTTGTTTGTAGCCCTGTGTGAAGATAGTCCTGCTTTAGGAATCAGAATGAGCACACCAGTCATGCTGCTAGAATTTATTCGACTCAATGCACGGAAACTGGAAAGATGCAAGCAACGCAATGTTGTATTTGTAGGTGAAGAACATTATCCAATTTTGGCTGATAAACTGAGGGAATATCTGTCAAATGAGAACACTCGATACATGGTACTGTCTCATCCAGCTTTACAAGACACAGAGTTTTTTACATGTGATCTTTCATGAATGGAAAACTGATGACATATACCAACTGTCCAGGCACAATGGAGAGAAAGTTGTCAAAGACATTGCTTTACCTCTAAGTGGAAAACTAGGTTTGCCACAAACTGTCAACATTCTCGAATATAATTTGTTTCTCTCCCATGTTATTATGAATCACATGAAGGAGTTTGCTTTTACGTATCATTCAGTTACTTTGTAGTTATAATTCAGAGGACATTCAGCCTGTTTTAAATGAAGCCTTGCTTTGTGCTTTGTTTACTTGTGATAAAGACCTAGCAACAGTCCTTCTTTCAAGTGGAGCTAAACCAAACATGTTGTGTTTTATCTCACTTTGTAACTGGCCACAACTAGATACAAATACTTCATCCACTATCATTAGTCAGATAGAAGACAATGAAACCAATCTGAAACTTCTCTTAAGTATTGCAGTTATTTCCTGCAATAAGACAGTGATCAGGGTTTTAATTCAAAAACTCACTGCTCTAAGTGGAAACCATGAACAGTTTTACAGCCATTGCTTAGAATTGTTGCTTAAAATCAATGGCAACGGACACATGGACATAACACAAATGACTACAAATGCTGGACATGATATACTTGAGGTGATGACACTTCTTGAAGAAGGTGGTGGAAAATTGGATTCCAGAAAGATAAGTCTTGCATCTAGCCACAAAGACCCATCTGTGTTAAGGAAACTGTTGCTCAGATCACGTGATGATATACATGTGACTGATGAATTTGGTCGGACACCATTACATTTTGGCTTGTATGTATGGTGGTGAAGATGGTGTTGAATTACTGCTGAAACATGGGTCAGAGTTATCAGTGGACAAAGAAGGGTCGACTCCATTTCATTATGCATTGAAATCTTGTGTTGACCAGAAGAAAAAGCTGAAGCTGTTGCTCAATAAGAATTCAACTAATGATGAAGACTTTGTCAACTTGACAGATCACGTGAAGCGCACAGCGCTCCATTATGCTGCAGGTGCAGAGGCTCAAGCTGATATTCCAGATCCATTAGATATGTGTTTTGTTTATCTACAAAATGGCAGAAAAAAGCAAGTTCAAAAACCTCTCCACTGTGCAGCAAAGAATGAGTGTATGGAGTGTGTTAAGCTGTTGCTTCCATTGTCAGATGTAAATGCCCAGGATAGCAATGGTAATACAGCTTTACACTTCAGTTCCTTGTCTGATGAACCCCACTGTCATGAAATGATACAAGCACTGCTTGAGAAGGGAGGTGCTGTAGAAATCAAGAACAAGAAAGGTGAAACACCTCTCCACTATGCAGCATGGAACCAGTGTACAGTATGTGTTAAGCTGTTGCTTCCAGTGTCAGATGTAAATGCCCAGGATAGTGATGGTAATACAGCTTTACACTTCAGTTCCTTGTCTGATGAACCCCACTCTCATGAAGTGATACAAGCACTGCTGAAGGAGGGAGCTAATGTACAAATGCAAAACAGGAAAGGCCAAACACCTCTCCACTGTGCAGCACGGAACAAGTGTATGGAGTGTGTTGAGCTGTTGCTTCCAGTGTCAGATGTAAATGCCCAGGATAGTGATGGTAATACACCTTTACATTGTGTTTTTTATCCATTCTATTCAGCAGTATTTTTGACTGTTTTTATGAATGCCACTCCCATGAAGTGCTACAAGCACTGCTGGAGAAGGGAGCTGATGCAGGAATCAAGAACAAGAAAGGTGAAACACCTCTCCACTGTGCAGCACGGAACCAGTGTATGGAGTGTGTTGAGCTGTTGGTTCCATTGTCAGATGTAAATGCCCAGGATAGTGATGGTGATACAGCTTTACACTTCAGTTTTTTGTCTGATGAACCCCACTCTCATGAAGTGCTACAAGCACTGCTGGAGAAGGGAGCTGATGTGCAGGAATCAAGAACAAGAAAGGTGAAACACCTCTCCACTGTGCAGCACGGAACCAGTGTATGGAGTGTGTTGAGCTGTTGCTTCCATTGTCAGATGTAAATGCCCAGGATAGCTGATGGTAATACAGCTTTACACTTCAGTTTCTTGTCTGATGAACCCCACTCTCATGAAGTGATACAAGCACTGCTGGAGAATGGAGCTGATGTAGGAATCAAGAACAAGAAAGGTGAAACACCTCTCCACTGTGCAGCACGGAACCAGTGTATGGAGTGTGTTGAGCTGTTGCTTCCATTGTCAGATGTAAATGCCCAGGATGGTGATGGTAATACACCTTTACATTGTGTTTTCCATCATCCATTCAGCAGTTTGTTTGACTGTTTTGATGAATGCCACTCCCATGAAGTGCTACAAGCACTGCTGGAGAAGGGAGCTGATGTAGGAATCAAGAACAAGAAAGGTGAAACACCTCTCCACTGTGCAGCACGGGAACCAGTGTATGGAGTGTGTTGAGCTGTTGCTTCCATTGTCAGATGTAAATGCCCAGGATAGTGATGGTAATACACCTTTACACTTCAGTTCCTTGTCTGATGAACCCCACTTGTCATGAAGTGCTACAAAGCACTGCTGGAGAAGGGAGCTGATGCAGGAATCAAGAACAAGAAAGGTGAAACACCTCTCCACTGTGCAGCATGGAACCAGTGTATGGAGTGTGTTGAGCTGTTGCTTCCATTGTCAGATGTAAATGCCCAGGATGTTGATGGTAATACACCTTTACACTTCAGTTCCTTGTCTGATGAACCCCACTCTCATGAAGTGAAACAAGCACTGCTGGAGAAGGGAGCTGATGTAGAAATCAAGAACAAGAAAGGTGAAACACCTCTCCACTGTGCAGCACGGAACCAGTGTATGGAGTGTGTTGAGCTGTTGCTTCCATTGTCAGATGTAAATGCCCAGGATAGTGATGGTAATACAGCTTTACATTACAGTTTCTTATTTCCTAAACCCCACTGTCATAAAGTGATACAAGCACTGCTGGAGAAGGGAGCTGATGTCAGAATCAAGAACAAGAAAGGTGAAACACCTCTCCACTGTGCAGCACGGACCCAGTGTATGGAGTGTGTTGAGCTGTTGTTGCTTCCATTGTCAGATGTAAATGAAAGGTGAAACACCTCTCCACTGTGCAGGATGTTGAGTTGTTGCTTCCATTGTCAGGTAAATGCCCAGGAGCTGATGGTAATACACCTTGAGTTACATTTGTTTTGCCCAGATCCATTCAGTTTGTTTTGGTTTCTTGTCTGATGAACTTCACTCTCATGAAGTGCTACAAGCACTGCTGGAGAAGGGAGCTGATGTAGGAATCAAGAACAAGAAAGGTGAAACACCTCCCACTGTGCAGCACGGAACCAGTGTATGGAGTGTGTTGAGCTGTTGCTTCCATTGTCAGATGTAAATGCCCAGGATAGTGATGGTAATACAGCTTTACATTACAGTTTCTTATTTCCTAAACCCTACTCTCATAAAGTGCTACAAGCACTGCTGGAGAATGGAGCTGATGTCAGAATCAAGAACAAGAAAGGTGAAACACCTCTCCACTGTGCAGCACGGAACAAGTGTATGGAGTGTGTTGAGTTGTTGCTTCCATTGTTAGATGTAAATGCCCAGGATGTCGATGGTTATACACCTCTACATTGTGTTTTCTTTCTTCCAATCAGCAGTTTGTTTTACTGTTTTGATGAATGCCACTCTCATAAAGTGCTACAAGCACTGCTGGAGAAGGGAGCTGATGTAGGAATCAAGAACAAGAAAGGTGAAACACCTCTCCACTGTGCAGCACGGAACCAGTGTATGGAGTGTGTTGAGCTGTTGCTTCCATTGTCAAATGTAAATGCCCAGGATAGTGATGGTTATACAGCTTTACACTTCAGTTTTTTGTCTGATGAACCCCACTGTCATGAAATGAAGTGCTACAAGCACTGCTGGAGAAGAAAGCTGATGTAGGAATCAAGAACAAGAAAGGTGAAACACCTCTCCACTGTGCAGCACGGACCCAGTGTATGGAGTGTGTTGAGTTGTTGCTCCTAGTGTCAGATGTAAATGCCCAGGATAGCATTGGTAATACAGCTTTACATTACAGTTTCTTATCTGCTAAACCCCACTCTCATGAAGTGATACAAGCACTGCTTAAGAAGGGAGCTGATGTACGAATACAAAACAAGAAAGGTGTAGCACCTCTCCACTTTGCAGCATGGAACCAGTGTATGGAGTGTGTTAAGCTGTTGCTCCCAGTGTCAGATGTAAATGCCCAGGATAGTGATGGTGATACAGCTTTACACGTAAGTTTCTTGTCAAATAAACCCCACTCTCATGAAGTAATACAAACACTGCTGGAGAAGAGAGCTGATTTATGTATCAAGAACAAGGAGGATGAGACACCTCTCCAGTGTGCAACAACAAACCAGTGTATTGAGTGTGTTAAAGTGTCAATCTCTATGGCAGCTTAAATGTCCAGGATGGTAATGGTAATACAGCTTTTCACTTAGTGTAAAAAACGGTGCTGTCAGTGTAAATACCAAGGATAGCGATGGTGATGCAGATTCTTTTCAAATGGACCCAAATCTCCTGATGTAATACAAGCACTGCTGGAGAAGGTGACTGATGCAGGAATCAAGAACAAGAAAAGTGAAACACCTCTCCACTGTGCAGCATGGAACCAGTGTATGGAGTGGGTTGAACTTTTGTTCCCGGTGTCAGATGTAAATGCCCAGGATAGTGATGGTGATACAGCTTTACACTGTAGTTCCTTGTTATATAGATCCCACTGTCACAGAGTTATACAAGCACTGCTTGAAAAGGAGGTTAATGTAACAATCTTGAACGGAAAAGGTCAAACACCTCTCCAATGTACATGTAAACGACAGTGTAGAAAATCTTGACACCACAGTGTTTTTGTCAGATCTACTTCTTCTAACAGCTGCCACTGAGTAATAACGGAGCTGATAAATGCTTGGGATAGTAATGGTAGAACAGCTTAACACCAGTAGTTTGCCGGCATAAAATGATTAACCCCCACTCTCAGGAAGTAATAAGTTATCAAGCACTGTTGAAGAAGGGTGCTGATGTAAAATTCTAGAATAAGAAATGTCACGCACATTTTGTAGTCCAGCATGCTGCATGGAACCAGTGTTCTTGTGTCAGATGTAAAGTGATGGTAATACAGCTTTAGACTGAACTACCTTGTCTGGTGATGACTGCTGTCATGGAGTTATACTAACATTGCTGGAGAAGGGATCTGATTCAAGAACATGAAAGGTGCAAATGCCCAGGATAGTGATAGTGACACTTAAGTTTCTCATCTGATGATGACTAATCAAGTCATGAAGTAAAACTGTTGCAACTAAACTTGAGAAGGGAGCTGTGTAATAAAAAGAAAGTGTAATATAAGAACCAGAAGGATGTAACCATGTATGTTGAGCTGTTGCTTTGGCAAATGTAAATGCTGAGAATAGTGAAAGTACTACAACTTTGCTATGAGGACCTTTGCTATGATCTACCCTTTTCCCCATCCCTGCATCACCATATACACTGTTTTGACCACCACATCCGCTGTTTTGACCATCATATCCCATATGAACCACCATATACCCTGTCTGACTACCATATCCCCTGTCTGAACCACCATACCCCTGTGAACCACCATATCCCCTATGAACCACTCCTGTCTGAACCAACATATCCCCTGTGAACCACTCCTGTCTGAACCACCATACCCCTGTGAACCACTCCTGTCTGAACCACCATACCCCTGTGAACCACTCCTGTCTGAACCACCATACCCCTGTGAACCACTCTTGTCTGAACCACCATACCCCTGTGAACCACTCCTGTCTGAACCACCATACCCCTGTGAACCACTCCTGTCTGAACCACCATACCCCTGTGAACCACTCCTGTCTGAACCACCATACCCCTGTGAACCACTCCTGTCTGAACCACCATACCCCCAGTGTGAACTATTGTATCCCATGTGAAACACCATATCGCTTGTCTGAATGGACATGTAAACGGATATTGCTTGTCTGAAACACCATATCCCGTCTGAACCATCATATCCAATGTGAAGCATGATATCACCTATCTGAACCATCATATCCATTGTTCGAATCATCATATCCCAGGTGAACCACCATATCCTTTGTCCGAACCACCATATCCCAGGTGAACCACCATATCCCTTGTCCGAACCACCATATCCCTTGTCCGAACCACCATATCCCAGGTGAACCCCCATATCCCTTGTCCGAACCCCCATATCCCAGGTTAACCACCATATCCCTTGTACGAACCACCATATCCCAGGTGAACCACCATATATATCCCTTGTCCGAACCACCATATCCCAGGTGAACCACCGTATCCCTTGTCCGAACCACCATATCCCAGGTGAACCATTATATCCATTGTTCGAATCATCATATCCCAGGTGAACCACCATATCCCTTGTCCGAACCACCATATCCCAGGTTAACCACCATATCCCTTGTCCGAACCACCATATCCCAGGTGAACCACCATATATATCCCTTGTCCGAACCACCATATCCCAGGTGAACCATTATATCCATTGTTCGAATCATCATATCCCAGGTGAACCACCATATCCCTTGTCCGAACCACCATATCCCAGGTGAACCACCGTATCCCTTGTCCGAACCACCATATCCCAGGTGAACCATTATATCCATTGTCCGAACCACCATATCCCAGGTGAACCATTATATCCATTGTTCGAATCATCATATCCCAGGTGAACCACCATATCCCTTGTCCGAACCACCATATCCCAGGTTAACCACCATATCCCTTGTCCGAACCACCATATCCCAGGTGAACCACCATATCCTGTGTCCGAAACACCATATCCCAGGTGAACCATCATATCCCTTGTCCGAACCACCATATCCCCTGCATAAACCATCATATCCCTTGTACGAATTATCTTATCCCATGTAACCACTGTACCCCTGTCTGAACCATTGTATTCCATGTGCAACACCATATCGCTTGTTTGAACCACCATATTAAGGTTATATCCCATGTGAACCATGATACCACCTGTCTGAACCACCATATCCCATGTGAACCACCATATCCCTTGTTCAAACCACCACAACTCTTGCATTAACCATCATATCCTTTGTCCGAATCATTTTATCCCATGTGAACCACGACATCCCCTGTCTTAAAGGTCACATGCAACGTAAAACACAACTTTGCAGATTCTGATACCTTTCGGTATGGACTTACCGAAACAAATCATCAAAAATGCAAATTCAACTTGAAAAATAACGCGATGAAAAAAACGTGCAAAATCGTAGTTCAAATGATTCACTAACTTTCCCCCAGCGCTTGGGGGAATTGAAGTGGTTTCAACAGCTGGGCTGCGCTCATAGCACATGTGCAGTGAAATAGGTTCGCGGAGCTTGGAAGCGGGTTGTCCGGTGCATATTCGGTGAAGGCTTTGGTGTGAGCTATTTTTCTAATGTTTTGTTGCTATTTCACAGGCGCGAGCTTTTTATGTTATTACAGGAGATTACCAATTTAACTGTTTATATAATTTCATTTGTCTATTTCACCACACGTTCTCCTTACCGAGTCATTTTCTCAGTTCGATACTTAAAAGCAATGTCATTATTTAGCATCGACAGAATTTCTAACTGTGATATAGATATGTCGTTGTCACAGACAAAACTCAGTGTCTTTTTTTTCTTGGCACCTATGTGTCAGCCTGCCCGTCTGCTAATGGCAATATTCAATACACAACTTCGATCACTGACCACATGCAATTTGAACTTAACACCTATCAGGCTATGCACCATAAACAAAACGCATTGATTTATGGCTCGAGTTCGGTCTCTGTCACATTATGTAATTACACAGACAGGCAGGTGTGATACTTGTACACATGACATGTAATGATGTCTGTTGATTGCAAAATGTTATACACAAAAAATGAGCATGTATTTACATATATACACACACAATGAGCTGTGAGGGCATCTGCAAATGAACCAGCCGTTACACTTGAGTGCACACCCACCCGCTCTGACTGGGTTCGGTATCCCGGCTGCTTTGTTTCTAAGTAAACCCAAGTACAAAATATTGCATTTTTGATTGACGATTGTACGCTTATAATTTTGTTTTTATATTTTTTCATGACCAACAATGTATATTATATGTCATGAATAAATGATAGTTGTGTTTTAATTATGTTTGATTTTTTGGTTGCATCCGACCTATAAGTACCTTGCCCGTACCATCTGAACCAACATATCACATCCAAACCACAATATCCCTTGTCTGAACCACTTGTGTCCCTTGTGTGGACAGCCCATATAGCCTGTCTACATCATCACGACCCCACCTTATACCACCCATAACTCTTGTGTGGACAAACATGGAGCTGTTGATATGGATGTTAGGGATTTCATGCTTTTACAAAACCTGCATTGATGGCTGGTTAAACATGTCTGATTTTCTGTAGTATGTATTGATGATTCCATTGATGGTGTGGCTGCCTATGTGGTGTAATGGACTGACTGACGAGTGGAATGTCAGACAAGCCATAGTAAACAATTTTAAAAGCTTAGTGTACTTTGCAACCCAGTCTGGCACTAAGCGTTGACGGGGACTGATCCTCTCAGAGTTGGTTTAATGTAATAGTGTTTAACTCTATCACACTGGGTTAGTGTTGTAAACCAGTGCAGGTTCTGGCCTCGTGGAAGCAGCCTCACCCTCGCGTAAGTGAAATAATCTTTGATGTGACAGTAAATCCCATTTCACCTGACCTCACCCTATTGACAGTCTCAGGGTGAGATAAAAATGATTTGTTTCACTGTTGGTTAAAATCTCCATTTTGCAGGATTGGAAGAGAATTGTGATATTTTGCTATGCTTACCATGTAAACTTTGTATTGTAAACAATTTCATTATCATCATTATTGTTTCAAGTTTCAAGTGCTATTCATTTTGAGAAATCTTTCCCTTAAATACAGTAGTATGTATTGGGTGTTTGTTTTTATGTTTGTTTTTGTATTTTTTTTAAGTTAGCACTGTTTGGTTATGTGGGATTATATGAGCAGTTTTGAAAAGAAACATACCTAGGCTTTGGTGTTACTTAGAGTCAGTTGGAATGAAATTTCATTTTTTAATTTTTTTTTATTCATTCCCATAGTTACATAGTTATGGTATAGGTATGACCAAGGCCTTTTTCCATGCTAAAGGAACCTGTCCAATATGTAAATTGAACTATATTAATAAGTTTAGTTGGGTTTTTAAAAGTTCTTGGGGAAGATGCTTTATTGTTTGTTAAGAGGTGAGATCAAGCCCAAGGTCTGTTCACTTCTTGCGGTTATCAAGAACATTAAGCAGTTTTTCCATTATAAATGTGTGGTTTATTTTAAGTTGTTGTCTTCGGGCGATTTTGAGTACTTGTTTTGATTTCTTAGTTGTTTTAATCATAACTAAAGTAAGAGGAGGGGGATGGAGGAGGAGGGGTCATCAATTTTGTATACATGCACTAGGGGGTCAGCAATTTTGTACATCGAAATATTCAAAAATTATGGGAAGGGATGGGGGTAATTGATTTTTGTACATGACATGTATGGTGGGGGTAGTCACTTACTTTGTACATAAATTTTAGGGGGGGGTCATTCACATTGTACATGCTTCTCCATAAAAATCATCATTTCCCTTTCAGGTTTGTTTACAGTTGTTTAATTAACTCATAGCTTACATGGCATTTAGATTAAGCATTGTTTTATAATGTTTTAATTTAATTGACAGTATGTTTATGGTTTGCTATTTAAAACATTGCAATATTTTATTTTAATGCTCTATGTATCGGTGTGTATTTAATGAATAACTACCCGTTTCTAATAACTATTTTAGTTTTAAACATTTAAGCATTACTATAAAGCCTCATGTTCATATTTGACACCCATGATCGATGGTTCAAAAGAAAGCAGTGGACACGTTTGTAGTGAACTTGAAATGCTAATTCCAAAATGTTTTGCAATGTTTGACGGACTAAAATACTAGGAAGTCATTGATATGATTACATGAATAATAAGTAATTTATTTTAGCCCAACAAGCTGAGTCTCATATCAATAATGAAAAAACTGTATTGTTTATCATATCTCCACATGAGAACTCGTGAGACACAGAAGTACCCCACAAGTTTTCACCACAAGTACATTAATGTTAATTTAGAAATCTAATCAGTTTCTGGCCAAAATCATCAAACCACAAGTGAGTGTTATAAATTTGATTATGGATGAATTGGTAAATTTCATGCAATGCTCGGACAGTATTTTGGTGATCATTTGTACCTGTTAATTACCCAGCGCCTGACAGAAACAGTGTTGACTATTTTCTCAATTCTGGTCATACATTTAAATGAATATCTGTTTGGAAATTTAAAAAATCCCTCACAAAATGTCATTATGAGATACAGATGAGATGAGTAGCTCAGAGGTTATTTTGTATTGGTGTAGTTTGGGGTAGTTAATGCAGTAACTGTTCTAAGTGCATATGTTGAGTATTTTTAACTGTTACAAATGATCATACTGTTATTATATGCAACTTTGTTGTGTTGTACGTTACCAAGTAACAGTGTGTGATTTAAATAAAATATCTGTCTACCAGTTGGTTTGTTTTTCAAGTATCCCACAAGGCACTCACAAAGATGTTAGGGGTGCTATTTGGAGTCAAGCTGTGCCAACATATGGAATACTTTTGACCAATCTTCAAATCTATCAGGCACAGAGCGGACTAAATTTACAGCCAGCCATTCCGATGGTCTGGTATAATTTTTAATTGTTCTGTACATCTGAGTAAATTCACCATATCTTGGTGTCTGGTATGGTTAAATCCAGTTTGGACGGGTAACACCTTTAGGTTACCAGCCCTGATGTCTGGCTGGGTTTTTGGCTTATTTCATACACTGTTGGAAAGCTTTATATTTAGATAGCTTTGGGGGCTTGCCCAACCTTTTAAGCAACAATAATGTGTAAGCCCAGGCTTTTATAATGGTAGCATACTGTACATTACATGAGTATGTTTGGTTTACATGTTTGTCCAAATTATTTCGTCCTCTATGTCTCCAGGGCTTGCATCTCTGTAAACATTCTTGTAGTCTCAGATTATGTGCCCTTGAGTTCCATTTGCTAATTTGTGACTATGCTGGAAGGCCTAACAGAATGTTGGGTTGGCAATCAACATGGCAATCAGTTAATATTAAATAACTGACTGAAACGCAAAAGGAAACCCATAAACATTTATTTGATGGAAAGGATGTCTTCGTATCAGTTAAAACTGGCCTCTCTTATATCAAAGGATATATGTCTTCTGGAAAACCCACCTTGAACATAGCTTCTACATTAACAAAGGAACCACACTTTGTAGCCATGAGTGTTAATCCAGAGGATTTCACTGGAATGCTGCTGTTTAGATTAACATGCTTTCCCTGTTTGCATCTAAGAAGTTACAGGGATGGTGCTGTCTAAGACTGTCTTACCAACCTCCTTGGGCAAATATCTTTGGGATTCAAACTAGCTCACTGTTAGGGACACAACTCTGTGGAGCATAAGTGGTAACTTTGACCACTGACCCACCCAAACCTTCTTAGACACAACACAACCAAAACTGAATATGATGATTTATTTTCTTTTTCAATGATCACATTAAAATTGCAGAAAAAGTGAAAGAACTAAACAGAGGAAGTGTTCTTACTTAACAATTATGAATCCTACAGTTAAAACCCCAAATAACCACATTTTATACATAAATTTGGCAACGCAATTCACCAACCTCCTAATGTCCAAGCATAGAAGTCAAGTGAGCTACAGAGTTATACAAACAGAAGCAGAGGCTAAGTCAGTAAGCTATAACATATAAAACACTGTCTTTAATGACATAAGTAATGAAATGTTCCATTGTCCAATATTCTGGGACTAAGATCTACACCAAATGCTAACTCATCTAGAGTTATTCCAGTCAGAAAATGGGACAATGGTAACTCCACAAACATTACAATCAAACAGTCCACATAAATAAAGTATAGGTGTATCACAAGCTGTGAATGAATGATGTATGTTGCATGTGTCTGTACAAGTCCCCGATGTTGTTTGTTCAGATGGCCAGGCCGAAGACGCTGACGATGCAGTACATCATCTTGTTCTCCCACCTAACTGTGCAGCTACCTGTGAACAATTCAACAAAACAATCACACCACAAGCCATGAAACATCATTCAACATCATAAATTATGTTGTTCTGTAGAGGGCAAGTGGATGTTCAGGGTCTATCCATTAAGGGTACTCTAAAACATTAGCTAGTGGGAAAGACTTCCACCCATATCCCCCCTTAAATTTCATTCTCAAATCATATCACCTGAATATATGTTTCTCATCTGATAAGGATGAGTTTTAACATGTTTGGTTAATTGTATATGTACATACTGAAAGGCATATTGCCACTCCAAGAAAGTTTTCCTCACCGTTAAAATTTAGGGGGATATGGGTGGAAGTTTTACCAGCTAGGGAGTGAGTGAGTTTAGTCTTACGCCACACTCAGCAATATTCCAGCTATATGGCGGCGGTCTGTAAATAATCGAGTCTGGACCAGACAATCCAGCGATCAACAGCATGAACATCGATCTACGCAATTGGGAACCGATGACATGTGTCAACCAAGTCAGCAAGCCTGACCACCCAATCCTGTGAGTCGCATCTTACGACAAGCATGGGTTACTGAAAACCAACATTCTAACCCAGACCTTCACGAGTCATTAGCTAGTGGTGACCAAGGCATGAACATGGGTGCCACAGCCAAATGACATATGGCATGTTTTAAAACATGATTTCGAAAAATGTAACCAATGTTTCATCATATGACATACAGGGTGGTGGGGTAGCCTAGTGGTCAAAGTGTTCACACGTCATGCCAATGACCCAGGTTCAAATCCACACATAGGTACGATGTGTGAAGACCATTTCTGGAGTCCTCTGCTGTGATAATGCTGGAATATTGCTAAAAGCGGCATGAAACTAAAATCACTCTAGCCTGTTTTGAGTGGAAATTTAAATGTTGAAGAAATTAAAATAAGGTAGTTCAAATGATACACAGTTACCATACATACATTCTATTCTAACATATCTGAAGAATATGCTCATCATGACATATATGACTTCTATTGATTATACTGGTACAGATAAGCCTTCATGACAGTGAAATGAAACCGATTAGACATGATTAGACAATGAACCCATAGTATGTCTGGTTAAAGAATATGCAGCAATGCTGTATGTTAATGAAATGAGTTCAGTATAACATAAAACAGGCAAGCATCATAACTGGCTTTCCTCTGACAAATTCAGAAATTTTAAAGAATCTATTCAACAAGCAAAATTTTTAACATATTTTATGGTTTTCATTTTGTGAACAAGATAAAAATATTCCCCTTTGTAAAACCCTACACCTTCATCATGTTCATTCAACTGTTTCTAATCATGTTACATATCATTACATGTTTAACTGATCACAGAAGCATATAAAACACCATTCATGTGCAGTCTTCGCGAATAGTGTCTGACCCTCTGACAAATCCGGCAGATTCGCCAACGGTCTGATAGAAGTCTACAACCCACAGGCCCCAGTGTCCAACTGTATATTTCACAATGACTTTGACTGAAGTTGTTATATTTGACATGTGACACTTGTTTGCTGTTTATTTTATCTAAGTTTTCTTATGTTTGTAAATAATTTCAATGCCAATTATAAGAAATGTTAAATCTGAAATGTGTGTTAAAACTTATTCCATGGGTCCTGTGAATTTTCAATGGGTCAGACAGACATCTTAAACTTTTAGTTTGAAACACCATTCGCGAACACTGCATGTGTGATGAAAAGTGCAATGAATTACAAACTAGCAGTGACTGAAGTCAGTAATACTCCAATTAGTTTGCATATACCAAAGTGACCTGTGATCTCATCATAAGCATGGTTGATGGGAGATAAGTACAACGCCTAATCCATCCTGGAATCTGCACTGGGAGACAAGCATGAGACTCAGAGTGACTGTTCTACCTTGACCCTGATACCAAGACAAGCATTATGGAGGGGGCACCTATTTATCAGTGGAATGTGTACAGGTAGAAAACCATGAGACACAGGGTGACACACACACAGGGTGACTATTACACAGGTAGAAAACCATGAGACACAGGGTGACTATTTTGAATCTACACAGGTAGAAAACCATGAGACACAGGGTGACTATTTTGCCCTGGAGGGTGACAGGCTGATTTGCCCTGGAATCTACACAGGAAGAAAATCATGAGACACAGGGTGACTATTCTGAATGTTTTACCCTGGAATCTACACAGGAAGAAAATCATGAGACACAGGGTGACTGTTTTGCCCTGGAATCTACACAGTTAGAAAAATCATGAGACACAGGGTGACTGTTTTGCCCTTTTGCCCTGGAATCTACACAGGAAGAAAATCATGAGACACAGGGTGACTACATTGTGCTGTTTTTTAACCCTGGAATCTACACAGGAAGAAAATCATGAGACACAGGGTGACTGTTTTGCCCTGGAATCTACACAGAGACACAGGTGACTGTTTTACCCTGGAATCTACACAGGAGCAGAAAATCATGAGACACAGGGTGACTAGTTTGCCCTGAGAAAGGTAGAAAATCATGAGACACAGGGTGACAATGTTTTGCCCTGGAATCTACACAGGAAGAAAATCATGAGACACAGGGTGAGTGTTTTGCCCTGGAATCTACACAGAAAGAAAATCATGAGACACAGGGTGACTATTCTGCCCTAGAATCGGTACAGGGGTGAGAAATTGCCTTGACCCTGATGTCAGGAAAGACATTGTGGAGGGGACACCTATCTCATCAGGGAGTCAACATGATAAACACAGCATACTGGTAATCTAATTCAGGTCCCCCAAAAGAAACCAGCAGTTTACTGGGGTAGCAGGGCAATTATTCTAACCAAGAAGCACCTGCACTGTGGGAGGCAACATGATCTACTTGGTACTACTTCAGCCCTTGAAATAGCACAGGGAGAAAAGCATGGGATACAGAGGTACCTATTCTGCTCTAGAATACCTCTGAAACCATGGCTTAACATTGTTTAAAGGCACAATTTCACACATTTTCAACAATATTTTGGCCTATATTCTATATATTGGGGAAGATGCATTCACTTTAGCTTCCTATTGATGCCATAAGAGACATTATTCCTTACGACTTGCCTGAAATCGATAACTGAAACTTCAAGGCTGAACAGCTTCCAAACAGAGAACAATTGCCATATATGGAATGTAAACAATTGCTCTGCACATCGAAAACTGTCACACACAGTGTTGTTGCTGTTTGCCGAACTAGCCTCAATCACAAGTTGTGTTATAGGATATTCGTAAAGAGCGTTCCAAGGGACATAATTCTATCGGGGTTCGCTTAAATTAATGTTCGGCCGGTAGAGGACGCAAGAGTCAATTTAGTGCAATGTTGCATTAATTCATTTGAACGTTTTGATTTAAAATTGTAATCTAACTACGTAATATTTTTGCAGTGACAGATACTAACCATCAGTGGAATTGTCCCAGAAGCAGGAACTAGCAGTGTGGAGACCGGCGCCATTCTTCTGCATGATCACACAAGTCACTGTAAGCAGACAACAGCAATACAGATATACATAACAACACAAAACAATACATTCTCCATAACATGTACCGGTACTACCATGTTTACAAGCCACAGTTAAGTATTATTAGGCTGACATCCGCTGTCAAGTAAAATGTTTACAGCCTCTCACCAATGGACAATTAATAGCTCAGAATATATTCTCAACATTCTGGCAAGGTGACTGAAAGTAAGTAACCACCTGTTTTCCAATAATTAAGAAATACAGTTCACTCTACCCCCATGTATAGTCTGTTAATGCCCTGAACAATTTACAGTAAAAGCATGAGGACCTTGCTGACAAATTTTCTAGCCATATTTCTTTGGGAAAATACGATTCTACCACACAGCAGGCTTCTCCATTCAAAAAAACAACTTCTTTGATCAACAATCGATCTGGAAATGCCATCTATATTTTCAGGAAGGAAAATGTCCGGTTACCATGCGAGGGGGCAGACTAGAATGGTAGGGATGCCAATACATTGTAATGGGTTATGATATGGGAAAGCGAAATCTGAACCAAACGTCCTCAGTTTAGTTGTTGCATTTGTGGTAATGGTCAAGCTACAGTGAGCACTGAATTTAGCATTCTCGGGACTCTCAATACACAAGAAAAACAAAGAAATGTGAGTCATTGTCTGATACCGTAGTCATGGTAGAAATTTAATAAATAAATAACAACAAATGCTTGAGTCACAGACTGTTTACCGATAAGTCACATTGATGTATAATTTATTTGGTTACTCAAAAGAAAATTACCATAGTTAGCATAATTGAGATGAACACAGGCGAGTACCTAACTCAATGACCCAAAAAGGTATTTGTAGTTCTGACTGATCTTTGTTAGACATGAAAAAGAGCCCAACTAATTCATTTATTATCCCCCGCCGCACGTATAATGCAAATCGGGGGATATAGTATTAGGCTCCGTCCATCCATCCGTACCAATTGGAATATCTTAAGAACACGTTCACTAGATTCTTTTCATATTTGGTACCTAGGTTCATCACACTATAAGAAAGGTCTAAGTCAGGTTTGGTGACCTTGACCTTCATTTCAAGGTCACAAAGGGACTTTAACATTTTACCTGCATGTCAAGGTATCTCAAGAACCTTTTCCTGGATTTTCCTCATATTCAATACCAAGTTTTATCTAGGGAAGGCGCAGGGCCCAGTTGATTTTGGTGACCTTCACATAATTTTCAAGGTCATGGCGACACTTTGAAGATTTCAGCATGTTAAACTGCATGTTAAGCTATCTCAAGAACCGTTTCCTGGATTTTCTTCATATTCAACCCCAAGTTTTATCTAGGGAAGGCGCAGGGCACAGTCGATTTTGGTGACCTTCACATAATTTTTAGGTCACGAAGACACTATGAAGATTTCAGCATGTTAACCTGAATTGTCAGCAAGATATTTTAAGAACGGTTCACTGGATTTTCCTCATAGACTTTCAAGACCTCCCTTGAATGTTTTTTAATAAGCAATTTCCTTAGTACTAGTTTTGCATATTTCATACACTATGACATTCAGGTCAAGGTCAAAGTCAGTCTTGAAAATATGTGTGTGTTTGAACACCTAAAGAGCAAGATATCAAGAGAGGTTGACTGGTCATGTTTTTGTTGACATTTAACTTAAACTTTCATTACTTTATAAGTTTGATTTGATAATTTGCGGCGGGGGATTATGTCACCTTAGTGACAATGCTTGTTGTATTTATAAGAAGCAACTCCCATTAAGTTAGGAGTGCAAAATATGGGTTCTCTTCCAAATGTCTTCACTAAATTAAAACGATCTTTCACCAAAGTTTTCAAATCAAAATATGGGTTATGGAACATCTGAAGAAAAAGTATTATGTATGGTCTGGGATTTATAGCCGAGGAGGAAGTTCACATCTTACGATAATTATAGGTTCGACAAACATGTATTTCATGTGATAAACAACAATGTGATAAGCAGCAGAATCTGTGTTACCATGGTGACAACAGTAATAACAATCACTTTGACAGACAATAACACTTTGGAACAACACATAATACCACAGAGCTATTTTACTGTTGAAGTGGACTGACCATCGGATGAACTGTCCCAGAAACATGAGGAGGCCACATGGAGCCCTCCACCAGTCTTTTGTTTTATTGTACAAGTCACTGTGTAATGAGTAGACAGAGATATTTCTAGTATATTATATTAATGTATCACCATTGTGATATTAGCCATATCAGACATTGAGCCCACAACCCTTTGTTCTAAGTGAGTTGGTTTTAAATGGCAAAGTTTACTTAAAACTACAGTGGAATCTGTCTATTGCGAACTGGCCTGAGACTGACTCATTTGTCCGAATTAGACCATTTTTTTCAATTACCATAGACATGCCATGGTGTTTTGCTGGTCAGTCTGACATAACTAGGAAGTGAATGTGAAACAAGCAAGTAAACTGTCATTCATAGGACTTCAAACTGACACTTAATCCTGTCACATTAAGTAATGGGTGTTTATAGAATTAATAAACCATTGACAACATACGTAACAGAGACGTTTATTCAACGGACTGTTATTTAGTCAGCTACGTCCACATTTAAAAGCATTGTTCTCATAGCAAGTTGATTGTTGGGACTGTTATTTTAGTCCGTAACCCGTAATTGAGAGAGTCTGTATTATAAAGCAAGCTTTAATAATGAAATTAAGAACAATTTTGCTGGGACTCAGAGAGTAGTCCGGATTATGGAGAAAACCGGTTTACAAAGAGTTAGGCATGTTAGATCGAAAATATTGTCAAAATTCATATTCTGTGATGAAAAAAACATACCAATATACTTGAAAGGTTTTCCAAGTTTTGTAAGCTGATTCAGACATTGCTCCACCACATTTGATGTCCACTGATTCACTTTGTTGTGTTGATAGGCATTGCCACCGATTGCTCCTTCAATAGCCTGAAATGGACATGGAGAAAGAATCATTTACTGATTTAGCAATGCTTGAATAAATAGTAAAAACAACACAATTATCAGGAGGCTGAAATCTGATTTACACCCTACATAGTCTGCAACTCCATAGACATGATAGAGACTAGTCAGAAATCAACATCTTGAAAAATATTTTGTTTTTGGTCTAGTGGGCTCAGCTAAACAAACCCTGAAAATTATTCTTGGGCCAAACTCAGGCAAGAAGCCTCAAATATTTCTGGCACAGACCATGTACATCACTTTGATCACAAGGTAAAATCACCTCATATGTACAATAGAGATTCTATATCCAAAATGATTATTTCATGTTTAAATTTCTCTGTACCTAGTAAGAAATATAACATTAAAACAACTGAGAATATAGGAGCTGAGCAATAAACAAGCTGTACTTTCTAAATTTTAACTTCAACTGCTTTCAGCATTAGATAATAAACTACTTATGAACTACAGTCCTTTCCCTTAATGTATCATGTGTATACAATATTTCTCAAAGGATGTACTGTAAGATACCTTGGACATTGTAATTATCAAATAACAGTTTATACCATGTATACTGCATGCAAACTGTGAAGATACAAACAATCCTTACCCTAACATCCTAAAAGGGTAAGATTTTAAATGTTTGCTACATTATTAGGAGTGTGTTTCTCTAGCTGTAAGTCTACACAATAAAATGGTTACCATGATGATGATGGTGATCGGAGGGCACTGCAATACATGGTGATTGATACTGTTACATAATCAGGTGCAGGCAAACAAAGTATTGACTGTCTGCATAAGGTGATCAATTCAACAAGGCTGTAGATATGGCTGTAGGTGAATTAGTAGACCAGACTGGTTCGTAGATGTGGAAATCCGGTGGATTCGTAGGCGGATTGAGCGGTGGATTCGTAGACGTAAGTAAAATGGGAAAAGTTCAACCTCAGTGATGATGAAAATCGAAATATTATGACTTTAATGTAACCGAAAAGTGTTTGCATTTTGTGAAATAAATAAAATATGTCAGGTAAGTATGATCAGCGATGAAAATATGCTTAAAATAATCAAATATGCTTCACAGCGGTCCACATCCGACAAATTCCGACAAAACATAGGCCGCTAATATATTAAATTCAGTTGTGTAAAATTAAAAGATATATCCTTGTGTCATGTAAGTTCGATCACTTAAGAACTGTCGCTGAATTTTCAAAGTTACATTCATATAATCTTATTTTCAAATCTCTTACCTCTAAACTTGTTTATTTATGTCAAACATTTCCAAAATCCAGGTATTTTTACTGCTTTTCACAATCGCGGCATGGCCGCCCTCTCACTGTCAACACAAGTGACCCAGAAAGCTACGTCACATAAGTTCGATCATATGGCTTGTCACGTAAACGGGATGACTTGTAAGGACGATTTCTTGTGTCAAATTCAGAGTTAGAGCAGTCCCAAGTAATTTTATGGTATTTATGTCCATGAAACGTTCATTTTATGTTTCAATACTTCCAAAAACGATGAAAAAGTCACAAACATTCAGCTTATATAGAAGTATTATGCAGGAAATTATTCTTCAGGCACATCGTGACAGGCATCAAACCTCAGAATGTAGACAAACACCACGAACTGGCTTGCAGAAACGTAAATGTGTTCTGTGCTGACATGTAGGGTGGGTACATTGTGCCAAGGTTGTATTTATCAATGAGGCAATAGCTCAAACTTCATCAGGTACAAATTCACGGAAATTCTCAAAAAGCATTAAGTTTTCTATAAGAAATGGCCCTTACTTGTTTCCAAAGTTTTAAATTGTGACAAGGATATCACGTGTCTGGACATGTCACAATTAGACCAGCAACGTAAACAAACAAGACAGGGGTGCTGTCAATTTGCAACGTGTGAAATAAGTACTGTTTACATTTTATTGGAGCTGATAAAGTTACATTATTGATCTAGGGTTAAAAAGTAGTTGTTTGCTGAATATGAGCTATAACTTACGTTTGGTAACTTGACACGAAACATTTTCCAGTCCAAAAGAATAAAAGTGGTGTCACGAGAAGATCAAAGCTGCAGATATCGTTAGTTATCGCTGCGTATTGCGACAATTACCATTCAAAATGGGCGATCCAAGTTACATGACGATCGAACTTATGTGACTTGATGATATATTAGGTAAGTATCGTCATTCAACATTCAACTACGCAGACCAGCAGAGAAGTAGCAGAAAACACTTCTTAAGAAAACACTTACATCTCCTACACACAGTATTTCGCAATCAAAACAAATCACCACTTCCTAATTAACATTCACAACAACTCAGTGAAACCTGTTAATCCACTCACAACAATGAAAATTGTTCAATTATTAATACACGTCTACGAAATCACCGTCTACGAACCAGTCTGGGCTACGAATCCACCGCGTCTACGAACTGGTTCAGTCTACGAAATCACCGTCTCCCGTAGATATATCAGTAATAAACAATCAAGTGGAAATACTACTGTAACGTACTTACCTCTTTGATAATGTTTGTCACTTCATCAACAACAAATGAGGTCTGAAACGAAAATATTACTCGTCAAAATATGGATCCAGATCTGTATTTCAAGGGGTAAATGTATTGATTTAACATTTTACAAACATACTATTCACTGAAGAACTACAAAATAACTGAACAGACCCGACAAAAGAAGAACGCTGGACATTAGTGAGTGTCTGGCAAGGCCAACTTGTTTCGTCTGTCAGACACAAGATAGCAATACATGATGAGTCAACCTGTTGGCGTTTGCCAAAACGGCAGCTCTCATAAGATACAAATCAGAAAGACTGAATAGATTACCTCTTCTGCTGACTGAAAATCGTCCATTTTCGATGCTAGCTGGTCGAGATCCCGATGGAAAGTGCGTCTGTTTGCAAACAGGTACCCGTTTTAGCCCGTTTCCTGACAACGACAACCTCTCGCAAAATCTCGTGAATACAAGGGGCGTAACTCTGCCGTTTAAGTCCTCCGAACATCAGATTTAACATGGTCTTTGTAGGTTCGTATCCCAGGAATTAAACATAATACCTCTATCGCTATCTGAAATTAATCTGTATTTATTTGATTTTACAGTAGCATGAATTAATTGTTTTAACAAATCCATCTAATGCCATATTCCAGAATTATTAAATCGTATTCCTCGCAGCGAAAAACGTTATATTTGGGATTACACTTTCTTAGTAAAGTACAGATTCTAGTACTTTTGCCGGGTTGAGTCCCATCAGAGAATCGAACCCACACCCTCAGAGTCAGGCACATAACCGCCAGCACACAAAATCAGACGCCTTGGTGTGCTGGCGATTAGGTGCCTGACTCTGAGGGTGTGGGTTCGAATCCCTTTACTAAGAAAGTGTAATCCCAAATATAACATAGTTACATTTGACCACTTTCTAAAATGGCATTGTGTAATCCTAATACGTTTTCTGGATAATTGTAGCAGTGATAAGACAAAACCATATTTCTTTCGTAATCGTTCAGTCCATTAAATATATATAATCTTTCTTTAGTACCAGGAATGCTTCATATTTACAAACTTACACATCATGTTGTTTGTAAAGTACTCGAAAAACAATAAAGTGTGGCCCTTGGAACAAATACATTGTTGATAGTGTTGGGCTCGCCGTTTCTCGTTTTATGTTTGTGGCTTCGGTCAAAACATCGCGACATATATCCCTTTCATCAAGACAGTTAATACAAGGTATAATGAGGTAGACTTCGTTACGACAACAACAACAACAACACCAACAACAACGGCACAACTAAAGTAACAGTGACGTCATTAATACGACACTGTGGGATATAAATATATATTACAAGTGATTCTGCTTTGATTCAAGGGGATTCCACATTGTTTTTACGAGGTCCCCCCAGTTTGTTGGGTCGCTGATCCTGACTGGCATCTGCTGATCACGTGGGCTAATTGAATAATTTGCGTTGCTTCCCTTTAAAGGGGGCTATTCTCTGGTATTTCTCCTAATTCCTGTGGCTACAAGTATCGCAGTTCATGCTCATTATATAATTGCCCACACTAGCATAAGACCAACATGATGGTCATGTAAACCTTTTGGTCGTCGTGAAACAACCACCTGTACAATATGGCGTTGAAGTGTGTAACGGCCCAGACATGTGACGACTGCCCGTAAAATATTCCGACTCTGGACCAGACGATCAGGTGACAATTTCTGTAATCAACATCTTCCTATCAGTTAGAAATACCTGTGCATGATACTGAAAAGTGTGTTTGAGCGTGTGTGTAAGTGTGTCACGTATATACTGAGGGAAATATATAAGGGAACACGTGGAAGTGTCTGCTCGTTCTTTTCAAGATTTCTTTGCATGCTTTGTATTGCACTGTGGGTGAAAATCACCTGACAATGAACAAAAGAACACCGCGATAAAGTGGGGTGTTCCCTTATTTGTTTCCCTCAGTATATGTAGGTAAATGTGCGATATCTACTGTACATGCATCTGTCAATTAGTGTGTAATGAGAGAATGTCTTATTACTATTGTAGACACAAAATATGATCAAATATAAGCTGCTCGTTTACTTGACCGTCCCCACCACAATCCGGATAAGTGAGTGAGTGGGTTTAGTTTTAAGCCGCTTTTAGCAATATTCCGGCAATATCACGGAGGGGAACTCCAGAAATGGCCTTCACACAATGTACTCGTGTGGGGGTTCTTCGGCGTGACGAGCGAACGCTTTAACCATGTACTGGGTTACCCCACCGCCTCGGGTAAGAAAGAAAACAACACAACCAATGGGACAATGGCACGACACACGATTGTTCGGGAGGACGTTTTGGCTTCACGAACCAGTTATAGTCCAACTGACGACTGGGCTTTGTTTTATTTCATATCGCAGCTTCCTTTTTCGAACAAAATCCGCCAAACTAACAATACCGTTTTTAGAGGACGTAGAACTGTGAGGATTCTGGTGGCTAGATTTTCGAAGCTCGCTTAGCGCTAAGATATAGTGCCATACATTAACATTAACATACGACTTTCTTAGCGCTATGAGAGCTTCGAAAATCTAGGTCCTGGGTACCGTTGTACAAAGCAATCTTAGACTTAAGGTAGTCTTACCGCTAAGGTTGTTTTTGTACAACGGCACCCTGGGCCCTTATTCTCCAAACGTTCGTAGCCCTAAGTGAGTGAGTGAGTTAATATTTAACGTCACATCGGCAATATTTCAGACATATCGTGACGAGAACATCCGACATTGAAATGAAATATATGTATATTATAAAAAATCTGCCGACGAAGAACAGTAAAACAACTAGAATATCACTCGTAGCCCTAAGAATTCTTAACTTTGATTGTAGCCAATGTGTTAAGAATGGGCTTAAGAAGTTCGTGGATCTACGAACGTTTCGAGAATAGCTAGCCTGGTCTGTGTGTTTATGAAGATTTGTTTGCTTGTATTTTTAACGCCACACACACTCAGCAATATTCCAGCTGTACGACTGTAAATATTCGTGTCATTGATTTTATACCCCCCTCCCCCCTGGTTCGATTCCCCACATGGGTACAATATCTGCTCTCCCCGCCTTGACTTGCTGGAATATTGCTAAATGCGGCGTAAAACTAAATCCACTCACTACTTCGTAAAACAACATTCACTCACTACTGCCCCTCCCTACATTCGGTCTCTGATTTTTGACGACATGGGTTCTCGAAGTGGCAGCCTGAGCGGATATAGATGGCAAGGAACGAACCATGTGCCAGTATTAATACACATTCAAAGCAACAATGTACCGGTTTTACACACGGCAGTAATTGCATTACTGACAAAGGCGAGATTGTATGGAAGCGTATTAGTGCCACAGTCGAAAAAGATATCATCCACGACAGTATCATCTATGCAGATGTAAGTATGATCAAGGTAGAGGTAAGTAACATCTAGGTAGATGTAAATATCATCTACGTAGATGTAAATATCATCTAGGTAAATGTAAATATCATCTAGTTAGATGTAAATATCATCTAGGTAGATGTAAGTATCATCTAGGTAGATGTAAATATCATCTAGGTAGATGTAAGTATCATCTAGGTAGATGTAAGTATCATCTAGGTAGATGTAAATATCATCTAGGTAGATGTAAGTATCATCTAGGTAGATGTAAATATCATCTAGGTACTTGTAAGTATCATCTACATAGATGTAAGTATCACCTGCGCAGGTGTAAGTATCACCTGCGCAGGTGTAAGCATTATCTACATAGATGTAAGTATTATCTATGCAGGTGTAAGTATTATCTACATAGATGTAAGTATTATCTACATAGTTGTAAGTATTATCTACATAGATGTAAGTATTATCTGCGCAGGTGTAAGTATTATCTACATAGATGTCAGTATTATCTACATAGATGTAAGTATTATCTACGCAGGTGTAAGTATAACCTACGTAGATGTAAGTATTATCTACATAGATGTCAGTATTATCTACATAGATGTAAGTATTATCTGCGCAGGTGTGTAAGTATTATCTACATAGATGTAAGTATTATCTGCGCAGGTGTGTAAGTATTATCTACATAGATGTCAGTATTATCTACAAAGATGTAAGTATTAAGTAGATGATATTTTTGTAGACTGCGACACTAATGCGTATATAAGATTATCACCGGGCCGTAGTACACTCTATCCTTCGTTAATCTGAAAGAAGATTAAAATGCCTGAATTTGTAATGACCACACTGTATGAGGTAAGCTAATCCTCTTTTTGGTAAAGAAAGGAGACTAATTAGAAAAAAGTCATGATTCATGCGTAACCATGGCCATAATGAGACACGTGATATTTATTTCCTGTAAGCATGCGCAGTCTTGTTTATTCTCGACTCGAATACTTAGACCAGTCTTATTAACCACCCTGGTTTCATCACGACTGTCAAGCCTGGCCTTTGCTTAGTGTGTCCGTTTCAACACGTTGATGCACGTGAGGAAAGCTGAATAACTATAATATTTGCTGACCGTTGCTGACCGTCTCCTGTTACCCCGAGAAAGTCTTGTAGGTTATGGATGCAATCGGTGACCAATTTTATGATATTTTCTGGAGGAAAGTGAGGAAAATGATTTGCCAACCGGTTTGCAAGAAAAAGCAATTTCTTGAATCTGGTAAGAAATATAGATCGTGAAAAACTTACAGTCTCATTAAATCAGATCAGATGTCTTATTCGACTCCTCCGTGAAGAAGTGTATCGTGTTCAGAGTGAACGATCGTATTTTAACGTGTTTTGCTAAAAGTACACGTGGTGATGGTGACTATTGTAATTCTGGAGCTGAAGTGAAGACAAAATTGCCTCATGAATTTGAAATCCTCTTTATCATTATGCATGCATAGTTTGTATACCATGTTTAATTACATATACCAGACTTATAAAATTTTGGTAGTATAAGTTAATTATTTAGCCGTTATTTCAATTATTTGTACATAGTTTCAAATTTTTAGAATAAACTTGAAATGCCGAAAAGTATAATCGTGATTACGAAAATATCGTAAGTAATGAGAAAAATCTCGAAATTACGACACAACACCACAAGACAAGTAATTAACACAACGATAAAGTCTGTTTCCGTAGGTTAGAAGAAAGAATTGGTGTTATTTCCTCTGTTGAATGATTAGAAGCATATTCATATTCTAAGGGCTGCCCAATACCATGACATATTGGAAATGTATACAAAATATTTCAACCTGACAATTACATTTCAAAATTAAGGATATTTTACAAAATGCAGCTTTATTATTTAAAAACAAAATGAGCCATTTTCATCATGACAGTATTTACCAAATGTTGACCCCAAATGTTTCAGGATATTTAACATATAATTGTTTGGTTCATTTGTCACTATAGTAACCATACTCCTTTGTCATCTCGGGCGTTCGTCCAGTATCATTTGTTTGTTGTTTAACGCCACATTCAGCAATATTCCAGCTATATGACGGCGGTCTGTAAATAACTGGACCAGAAAATCCAGTGATCAACAGCGTGACCATCGATCTACCCAACTTGCGATGACATGTGTCAACCAAGTCAGCGATCCTGACCACCCGATCCCGTTAGTCCCCTCTTACGAAAAGCGTGGGTTGCTAAGACTAATTCTAACCCTAATCTTCACGGGTCTCGTCCAACATTTCACGTGTGAAATACCTGAAATACTAACAAAGCGGCGCTACACAAACTAGGTCAATCGTTCAAATAAATTTATATATACTGGTCTGATTAGTCCCACGCCGGCCTTTATCCTCCCCCGGGCTGCAGAATAGGTTTCCAGCCCCTAACATTTTGTCCCCTAATGAGGATTGGTGATTCAAAGGGAGTGGGTGATAGTTAATGCGATCTACCCATTAACGCCATTGGAGATGTAACTCTAACGACCCGGAGATCCTAATTGACAGTGAGTGAGTGAGTTTGGTTTTACATCGCTTTTAGTAATATTCAAATATTACCACATAAGGGGACACCAGAAATGGCCTTCTCACACCGTACCATTCCCACTGTAAAATTTCCATTCGTGGGATTCGAACCACGGACCTTCTGATGCGAAGTCGGACGCCTTGTCCACATGACCAAAGAGGTTAACCCCGTCGGCAAGCTGACAAGGTAAGGATGTCATCTGTGGGATGATTCCACGCCCTGCTACATACCCATGTGGGGAATTGAACCCGGTCTTCGGCGTGGCGAGCGAACGCTACCCAAACGCCCCTCGTTGGCATTGAACCGGCGACAGTGTCAGTTGAATATTGTAAACAATAACATATGAAACTATCACAATAACACAACAGTAAAAGTTAGTACTGTTTATATCGTTTTTATTTTCTTATCATATTTCTTTTCAGAAATATCCCTAACATTGACCGTACACTTTTCCGTTGAAAATCACACATTTTGGATTTGGTCTCATTCACAGCAAGGAACATAGAGTTTAACAAAAATTAGAACACAGCATCTTAAAATTTCCCTTCACAAAACGGAAGTTCAATTCTAAACCCCCATGTAAAACTGATAATAAAAAACAGTTTTAACGAAAAATGGAAAAGTATGAAGAGAGTTAAACTGAAATATGCATAATGTTTTGTTTTATATAGCGATGTGAACATAGTTACACCGCATGTTTCTCAGTTGATCTTCAGTTTTTCCTTCCTCTATTACGTTTTAAGATTTACTTTAAAGATAACAAAGAAGAAAACGTATCGATCACAAATTATTTCCGATACATGTGTACATATTTGTACATTAAATAAGGGACCGATTATTTATTATGGGATGTGGTTGAGGAGGATGTTGTGTCAGTTTCTGATGTTCTAATGTACTGAAAATAATGACCCCCCCCTTGATGCTTACCATATTTTTGGATGACCCTCCCCAGATTTAGGTATTATTTTCACAACCCTCCCTGAGAGACTATCATACCTAGTTTTATCCTCTCCCCTTAAGGTAATAAATGACCGGTCCCTTAATACGTGTAGAATCTAAAACCGTTCAGGATATATCAACAAAAAGTTCAGAACCTGTTCCCCAGCTGTGTTAAATATGACCAAATATTTTTAAAAGTTTAAAGTTTGTCCAAATAGTTCTCGAGAGGCAGTATCGAGGCAGCTATCTGTTTCCTCGAGCGGATGTCCAACACTTCCTGTCCAGCCCGTGACGTTGGGTCAGTCGGGTCACCCGGTAGTAGTTGCCAGTGGTCAAACAGGCATTGTGGGAATGCTTGTCCACCTGTGTGGGCCCTCAACGCACTGGTGAAACCTAAAAGAGTGGAAAAGGCATAATGAGGTTATTAATTAATACATATGTAGTATTCTATCTCATGGCCTGAAAACATGCTATTGGAAATCAGGTTTTACAAAACCCACTGAAATAAGCGTGTGAAGCAAAAGGTTGGGTGAGCGTGTCAAAAATCGGTATTAAAGGTAGTGATTGGTCTGCCTTTTACAAACATGTAAGGACCCAACTCAAACACGCACGCACGCACGCACGTACGCACACACACGCCTAGACGTTAAAGCGTTCGCTCGTCATCTGGAAGACCCAGATTCGATGACCCAAATGGGTGCAACGTGTGAAACCCATTTCTGGTGTCCCCCTCGCTTTCTACTTTGCTGAAACTGAGACCAGACTCCCTCACTAACACACTTCAATGTGGCAAAAAGAACCATGGCTTTCAATGTGGTGGGTGAGCACCCAATAACTATTAGCTCAGTTCTGATTAGTAATAATGCCTGAGAACTGTGAGAGATGGACAGTATTCATAACTCACCAAAAGACTCATTGACAGGCATGTGTGCTTTGATGGTGCACGTTGGATTGCCCGGATGATGGATCTCTTCAACAATCAGACCTCGTCTCTTGGCTAGCACATTGAAAACGGAGCCGGCCACTGACTCGTTACACTGGAAAAACAACAATGAGATGATTAATTTACGACATGAGTTCTAGTTTTCAATTACACAACTACTGCTTCACGTATTTGTTTCCAATTACTGGTCGTGTTGTTGGGTTTATGCACGTCAAGAACTAACACTCACCTCGACACTGACGAGAAACATGGGCTCCAGCAGCCTCGGTTTGGCTGTCAACATGGCGGCCATCATGCATCGTCTTGCGGCGGGTATGATCTGACCTCCACGTCTGTGACTTGGGTCACGGTGGATGTTGGCGTCCACGATGTTGTACTGGACACCACGTACCGTCTCTTCACAGAGAACACCCTCTGACGACCCCCACTGGAAGCCGGCCACCACGCTGTCCCGGATGTCCTGCAAGTACTGCACTGCTCGTGATTTGTCCACAAGCATGTTGGGGCCACTTCCGGCGGGGCCGAAACTCCAGATTTTCCTTCCCTCGTTCAGGTCAAAGTCGAAATGGTCGGCAAGATAACGCGCACGTTCCTTGCTTTCCTGGACTGCTGTTACCGTGTTCTGGAACAAAAATGGTAGAACATATTGAAATATTCCAGAGGAAGAGCACTTCAACAGCGTAACCTTTGTTGCTGTCATTTGATTGGGGGAGGTGCGCAGAGGATGACGTACAGGTTGATGGGGGTTGAAAATAAAATAGAATAGAATAGAATACTTTATTGCCTTTTCAGGAATTTGTGTTACAAAGCTATGGACACATTAGCTACTGAAATAATAATTGATAATAATTGATGTCTGTAGTGATTTGTAATAGTGATAAAAAATAACAATTTCAAGGGATATTATTTAATATTTCAATCACATGTTCCTCATACCTCGTCAATCTCTTCAGCGAGTCCTTCCGGTAATGGTGCTGCAGTCATGTACAGCCGGCACAGCTTATTGGAGGACTTGGCAAGACACACTCTGTCCGACTCTGCGCTCACCGTCTCCCGGTAGCTCACAACAGGGTCAGATTTCTGGAACATGAATTTCAGAATATGTAACCAGCGCTCGTTATTAAAAACTAATGGCTATGAGCGATCGTATTGCGGGGATTCCTGAACGCGAGGCCAATGGAAGGCTTTTTTCAAGTTTCCTTTTCATGATGCAAAGGAATTTGTCATAAGATTACTCAGACTAATCTGTGTCTCTCAAATATATTACAGGAATTCATGCAAGCGAGACGAAGTAAAGGTTTCTAATCTCTGACTCTGTCCGTTTCAGAAAACATCTGTAAATACAAATTAGCTCTATCGATTTAACATCAAGAAAAGTAAAGTGACTAATCCAGACCGCCTTTATTCCGGACAAAGCCCGATTCGTGGTGACGGGGGATATTATTGTCTGTTGTTAAAAAGGACGCCTGTTGTTAATGTAGAATGACAACTCACCGTGATCGGGACACAGGCGTAGTCCTTCTCCAGGTCCTGGAGGCAGATCTCGAGATGAAGCTCCCCGGCACCCGCCACGATGTGCTGCCCCTCCTCCGAGTTGCACTGCACCATAGGGTCAGCCTTGGACAGCCGCTTCAGTCCCTCCACCAGGCGGGGCAAGTCGGCGGGGTTGACCACGTCAACGGCGACACGCACCACCGGGCTCACGGAAAACTTCAGAACCTGGAACAAATATATACACTCAGCACATTTTGAAACACTGTTCCCTAAAAGACGACAAACGTTGACAGTACAGGAAGTGATCATTTCAAATAGTAAGTGTGCATGGCGAGGGGCGCGTGCGCGTGTGCGTGTGCGTGTGCGTGCGTGCTAGGATCTGCTTATCTTCACTAATGTTCGAAACCCAAATTCGACCCATCTATGGCGATCTGTGAGACTACATCGGACGTGGTAAACGGACATACATCTCATACATACAGTATTACCCTTTGAAGTCAATATTTACGGAACTTGGAAAAATTAGACATAGAACTTACAGAAAGTACAGACAAAGGATGAGACAAAAGCCAACTTTGTAATTTCCTATGTTGCTATTCAAGGTCTGAAAGATGGATGTTCAAGGGTTACTCGAGCAGTTCATTAAGTGAGGTTAGTTTTACGCCCCTTTTAGCAATATTCCAGCAATATCACGGCGAACGCCAGAAATGGGCTTCAGACATTGTACCCATGAGGAGAATCGAACCCTGGCCTTCGGCGTGACGAGCGAACGCTTTTACCCCAAGGCTACCCCACCGCCCCAGTTCATAAAGAGAAGACGTCAGTTTTACCTTGAGTTGATGGGCCTGCATGTAGGTGGTGATTGTGCCGGTCTTCAGTAGATACTTGTCAATGCCGACCAGCCCCACCAGATTGCCGCACTGCACACTGTCCACACGGAGAACAGCTCCACCCATCATGATAGCAGTGCTGGGAACATATTGACAGACTTATATAGACCATACACACCTTCAAAATGGGAAAACGGATCAAGAAAACTTTCATAAAACACTTCAAGATTCCAAAAGCAAGATTCAATTAGTAGATATTGTGTATAATTGCGATCACTTTCGTGCTAAGTCATTGCTATTTTATTGGTTGATATATAGATCAATAAAACAATCAAAATATAAAAGGAATCAGGAAAGCTAAAATGGGCTTCACTCATTGTACCATGTGGGGAATCGAACTCGGGTCCCCGGCGTGACGAGTGAACTCTTTAACCACTTAGCTACCCCATCGCCCGTAAACTGTGACACATACTGACATTCCTATATGGTACATATAGTATAGTACAGAGAAAAGACTGATCTCATGAAGAGAGAATATTAACAATTAGCTCCGAAACGTCGTGTTTACAAATAAAGGAGATGAAGAATGTGGACAATTTGTTTTAAGGCTATACAACTTCATTCTGTATAGGCGACGTTTCGACAGTGACATTAGAATCTAAGTCGCCTATACAGAAAGAGAAGTTGTATATATGTCCATAAAAAAATTGCCCTCATTCTTCAAAGAAGATGATGTCCAAAACAAGCAGACGGACTCATGTTCATTGCTTCTAAATGACCTTCAAAGCACTCCTGGAAACATCAATTGTCTCCATCAATATGATAACATGTATTCCGATCACAATATGATTGGAATCTCCCTACCTGGCGATGTTCTTGTCGTAGTAGTCGGTCTTCTTCTCAGCGTTAGGGTTGTAGTTGGGGCCCATGATGCGAACCTTTTGGCCCGTGAAGGTCCGGCCGGAGAACACCCTGCCTATGGCGTAGAAGCGGCCCTTGTCTGTAGACGGGACCATCTTGGACACATACAGCATCAGGGGTGCCTCAGGATCGCAGTTCTTCATTCCTGAATTACCAAAAGGCATATATAAAATTCAGTTAAAAGTATACCAGATGAATGTTCATGTTTTATGAAACATATTAGAGTGGTCCCGAACATGTAGTCTGACCTTGTATTGAAAACAAGATCGTTAATATAGAGGTCGTATTCATATTAAAACCAATGCCTGTGTTTGGGTGAAATATATTTCTCAACTGTTCTTCAAATGGTTATTGCCTGCGTTATTTTGTTTGTTGTTTAACGCCTTACTCCTACTCTGAGCAATATTCGAGTAATGTGATTGTGATCTGTTTACATTCGAATTAGGACCAGCCAACCAATGGTAGACATGATGAGAATTTGGGTTTTATGGCTAACAAGTGACACTATTTTGCGACACTCTGTTACTTTCTGTCATTTGAGGCGGCTGTGAATCTCCAGAAAGAACTTACCAATCGCCACAACATCATCCTGCGGTCCTTCGTAGAGCACTGCGGTCCTGTATCTCTGAGCTGTCACCGGGGACGGCAGATGGGTGAGGATCATGTCCAACATGGCGTCGGCTGCTGGAAGCCACTTCTTCATCATGCCACGCATGAACTCCTTACCTTCCAGATCCATGTCTTCGGCCTTGACCTTCACGTTAAGCCTCTCCAGAAGACTTCTCGTCTGCTCCTTCTCTCCAGCCTTTGCCAAAGACAGAACCTGGTGACAAAATGACAAATGTGTTAACAGTGAAAGTTCGGAGTCCTTGAGTCAATCTAAAAGCATGCTCTTACATGGATGACTGACAGACTGAGTGAGTTGCCGCTTCAATATTCCAGCAGTCTTAGATCGAAATATGACCATAAAACGCCGATTCCGTAGGTCTATAAACAAACATAATCTTACGTGGTATATCGAGTTTGACCCATACCAGAATTCGTGTTTGTCAAAACAAATCAGCTGTTCAATCACTTTGATTGAATACTATTTGCGTCAATGTAGGATATTTTACAAACCTTGAACAAAGGTTCCACCACGAACTTGTTAAAACCCCTCTCTCCATTCTCTCCCTTTTCGGAGCGCCACCTCTTGGTCGTTGGGTCGTAGAAGTTGTCTCCCCACAGGCGGGACATCATCTTCTCCTCCTTCACACCGAACTTCTTGGCGTACATCCGGGCGAACTGCCGCAGGTTGAACCCCCAGCCCTGCAGGCCGGAGCCCATGGAGACGTTACCTTTGGCTGGACTCAACTGTTGGGCAAGGAAGTGTGAACATAAGAACCTGGGTCCCAATCCACAAACCGTTCTTAGCGCTACGATAAGCCTATGATAAACTACAGAATTACGACAGGTCTTAACGTTACGAACACTTTACCCACAAAACGGTCGTAGCGCTACGACATTCGTAAGCCTATGATAAACTACAGAGTTACGACAGGTCGTAACGTTGCGAACGCTTTGTGGATCAGGACCCTGGGTTGGAAATCATTTAGGATAACAAATCTGGCTTGAAGCAAGAAATGTGTCAGGACGATTTAGCGATGGTCAGTTCTTTGTGGACATTCACAAACCGGCTGAATACATCTCAATCGAACGTGTCCTATTATCAAGACGAAGTCACGAAAGTTCCTAGTTTGATGGCCATGAAAACACTGGCCTGGATCACAAGCTGATATAAAGCGGGTATATATGACTATATATGTTCAAATCACAGTATATTATTCTGGAAAGTGTTTGTTTGAATTATTGTTTTATGTCAGCAGGAAAAGAGACCTCGTTAATCTGGATAGTAAAAATCCTGCGGTTCAACAAATGTCCGGAAAAACGAGTATGTGCCTAATTGTGACCCTTTCATTGTATGTGTAGTATATGTCCCCAACATTTGTTGTTAGAAAGTAAAATTACAATATGTTGGTAAAATTAATAATGATTTTTATAATTCAGAGTTTTAATTTAATAATTAGTCCATTTATATTGCGCTAATCCACACCGAGAGCATGCTCATAGAGCAGGATTATTATTACCCCGGATAACCCAAGCTGCCTGTGAGGCGATGGGAGGTTCATAGTCACATGACTTATCCCACTGGGTACCCATTTTCTGCTGGGTGAACAGAGGCAATTTTGAACAAATTCACTTGCCTAAGGTGAGAGCACATGTATCACATGCTTCGATGTGGGGCAGGACTGAAGTCCTAGAAACTCTCATGAGTCAAGCTGCCAAACACGGTCACCCCTCCAAGAAAACTCTCCGCGCTCAACGTTGCTTAACTTCAACGGATTTGCGACCTGAGCTCTATGCAGAGGACCACTAGCCACCACATAATAGTCGATTCTAGCAAATATTGATGACCGTATTCTGACTACAGATTATACCGAAGTAAGTGATCCCTTACCGTCATGTCGCCCATGATGGACATGGAGTCTTCGTACGTTGCAAGGATGACGTTCACATCCTCAACAATCTTCCTGAGCGTCTGGTACAGTTCTTCCGGTGCCAGCTGCGTCTCGAAGAACGCCCGGTCCAGCTTGTTCATCATTAACACCGGCTTGATCCTCTCCACCAACGCCTGTCTCAGGACAGTCTCGGTCTGGACACACACACCTAGAGAAGAGGTGACAGGGGTCATCTTCTGGCTATTTCTCAATACATACTAGGGCGGCGGGGTAGTCTAGTGGTTAAAGCGTTCACTCGTCACGCCGAAGACCGGGTTCGATTGACCACATGGGTACAATGTGTGAAGCCCATTTCTGGTGTCCCCGCCGTACTCACTCACTCTTTATGGAGGTCAGGGTGCCGTTGTACAAAGCAACCTTTGCGAAGCGCCAGTCGTACGTCTGTGTTATGGTATGGGAGCTACGATCACCTTTGCGCTAAGATCGCCGTGATATTGCTGGAATACTGCTAAAAGCGGCGTAAAAACAAACTCACTCACTCAATACATCCTACTCAAAGTTTCACAGGAACACCCAGGCATTTAGACCTACTTTTCACGTTGATATATTTAGTTCTGTTTGATGCTACAGGTGGCAATTTCCCAGCATCCACGGCGGCCTAACAATAAACGAGTCTTCACTATACAAACCAGTGGTTAATGTCATGAGCGTCACGCGCCGTTGTGCTTCGATGACGTATGTTCAACAAATCCTAACTACCAGATGTATTTCAATCGCCTCTAACGAAAGGCATAATTAACATACTGAGGACCACAAAGATCTGGTAATTTTGCTATTTTTCTAGTTTTCGAATTATATGAAAACCAGAATATTACTGTCAAACATGTAATATCGAAGTAACCTCTATCCACGTGGACATGTAAAGAATAGATGTTAAATCGTGGCTTGGATGTGTGATAATAAACAAAATAATATAAAAAACCCTCTTGAACCCTAAAGAGACTGTACTTGATACATACATTTTGGGGAGGATATGAATGACCCTAGTTCAGGAATGTAGAAATATGGCATGATAAATATCTCCAAACCGTCTGGGGAGAGACTGCTTACCACTGATGCAGTCAACAACGACCATTGCGCCGTCGGTGATTCGGAGCGCTGCCGTCACTTCAGATGAGAAGTCCACGTGACCAGGGGAGTCGATGAGGTTGACAACAAACAAGTTGTCGCCGTCAGCGTTGACACCCGGCACATGCGACATTGTGTCCACGTCGACGTCATAGAACAGGGAAATGGCGCTATGGAATATACAAATAAAGATTATAAACATTTATAATACTTTTTCGAAAAGCTCGTTCACCATTACATTATAGCGGGCGCTTTATAACTGCTGTGTTGCAGCACGACATAGAATGGACTTAAATGAATAAATGAACGAACGAACGAGAAAACGAATAATAAATAAATAAATAGTTTGAAAATGTGAAAAATTTTTTTTTTAAAAGATGAATAAATTTCAATAAATAATGACATATCGTGAGTTGTTCTCCGACGACCTTGCAGACAACACAATAACATAATAACAGGTTTCTGATGATGAAATGATAAGCTCTAAAACGTCTCTCAAAGAATACCTACGTTGATTTGATGGTGATGCCTTTTTCCTGTTCATCAGCCCGTGTATCTGTCGCATGTTTCTCCCCTGCCTGGGAGCCTGAGATCACCCCTGCACGTGCCAGCAGGGAGTCGGTCAGGGTCGTCTTGCCGTGGTCGACGTGGGCGATGACGGAGATGTTACGGATGTTGTCTCTCCGCTCCATCACTTGCATCTTCTGCTCGGTTGTCAGGATCACCTGATATAGAAAAGAAAACGGATGAATATTTCGAATCTTGTCGGTATTTATAATCCATCTTAACTTCAAAATGGAGAACTGTTTCAGTCTTTATGAATAAAACAACATGCATTCGCTGTTTGCGGAGTCTCAAACATATGCAAAGCTGGAGCAATAAGGACAATGAAGCGAAATAACATATGAACCGAGATATGATTTTCTCTCACTTAAATGCCATCGAAACAAAATCTTAATTAAATATTTTGCTCAAAAGGACGTTAAAACAGCCTAAAGAAAGGTATGTAAAATATATCCTAGCGAAAAGAATAATATGAGTTAACATTGTGGCGGGAACAGAATACGCGGAGGTAGGGTGCGGTGTGTTGCTCGTGACTGAGGAGGGCTTCGCAAATACAAGTGAAGAGTCATGATAACATTTATAAAATGTGAGGAGAATGCATGGTTTGTAAGCTAGATCTGTTTACACCCCATACCCATTAACTAGATTGTTTAAACTGGACATGACAATAGCAGTAGGTCAAAATCGCCTATATTTTGAGACGGACATTTGCTATAACGGTCAAACACAAAAAGATCAGTACAGCAAATATTTAAAATCCAATCGATATAAACCATAGAAAGCCTGTGGGACAATGTTTCAAACAACGTTGATTTAAAATGCAAACAAACAAATGCGAATTTCTTTTTTGAGGCTAACCATGGCCCCGTGCGTCTCCAATATTCCGAATTCCTCTCAGTAAAGCCTACTTCAATCAGACTTAAGAACTTAGGTCAATATTCAGGTGGATAAAATATCAATTTTTTTCATCATGCCCACTGAAACATAGCACGACCGTCATTCAGCTGAAACATTAGCTAGTGTGTGAGTGAGTTTAGTTTTACGCCGCACTCAGCAATATTCCATCTATATGGCGGCAGTCTGTAAATAATCGAGTCTGGACATGACAACCCAGTGATCAACAACATGAGCATAGATCTGCGCAATTGGGAACCGATGACATGTGTCAACCGAGTCAGTGAGCCTCACCGCCCGATCCCGTTAGTCGCCTCTTCCGACAAGCATGGATTACTGAAGATCAATATTCTAACCCGGACCTTCACGGGTAGGCTGTCATTATAAATTATTTATGTCAACATAACTGTCATAAAATATGAGATAAGTTAACTGACACCTGAATTAGACAGACAACAACCGCATTTCAATTACTGATACCAGTAGCTACTAAAACAAAGGCGTAGCTAGTTGAATGTATTTCGCATGTCTTAAATCAACGTATAATTGTTCATGTGTTGGTTAACTTCTATCAAAACACGATGCCAACTGCATTACCATTGTTAGAAATAGTAAATAATAACAATAATAATTTTATTCATTTGTAGGTCGCTAATTTCCAACGTAGCACTGCTCAGAAGCGCTGAATTACTTCCCCGAATAACCCAACCTGCCCGTGAGGCATATCCCACAGGTAACATAAAAAAATATGAAATGAAATGCCCAACTATTTTTTTATATCTCTTGATTTTTACTTCATATCACAAATAAATATTGATACAAAGAAAAACAACAACACACCAAATACAAATAAACATAACACCCCCAAACAAACTACGTAACAGGCATGTACCGAAAATGATTTTTTCACCAAAGAGTGGTATATTAGTTTTCCCATAAAGATTTCAACATTGGACACACTTCATGTGAACGCATACAACGCTAAAACATACATACTCAAAATTAATAAAAATAGAGAATCAAATATAAAATCACTCTGATATAATCAATTTAACGAAAAATAGTACTCACCATGTTTATGGTGTTTTTCGTCCCGAAGTGCCTGCGGATTTGTAAGAATTAAACTCGAGCGCTTTGCGCCTGTCTGTTAAAGATCACATCTCTAATGACGACCCAACGCAGGCTCGAGCTTTATATACCGCCTGGCTAGCGGATTGCGAAATTCACTTTTCCAGGCGAGCGTATTTCGCAATGTCAGTCTACTGGCAAACGGAGTACTTATTAATAGCAACATACGTAGTTATACAAGCAGTCTGGAACATTCCTGAAACGAAGTATAGACAAGTCGGGTCACGGTATCTGAGGTACATTCTGTTGTACACAGAAAATATAAGGATGATTACAAGTGTTTGTCTGTAAAGATTCAATAATTAGTCGCTGTGGTACAATCTCATTGATTTCAACATATTATCTATTGATCAGCCACTAGGTTGGAAATGGTTAAACAAGCAACCGATCAGCAATCAATGACCTGAATATTGTTTTACGACAAAGTTGTTGAATGCAGGTTCACTAGCATTTATACAGAACCACTGAAAGAAATGAGGTCTGTAAGTCAAGCGTATCTTCATTATGCGGCAATTTTACAAATGCCATTACAAGATTTGGCTTGTGCATATTCCACAGAAAATATTCAAATAATATTTCGAGAAGTAATATCTTGTAAACATAATAAATGTCACTTCGGGGGAACGTATTTAGATTTCAGAATTTTATTTTGATTAACAATGAATTTTCACCTGATGATACAATATCACAGGCAGTCGGTGTCGGTACATGTCAGCGAAAGGATATACAAGTATGTGCAGTATCTTGTATGACTTGTGGTTAAACCTTTCTCGTTATTCTCATTATTGCCACGTTTTTACCTTGGCACAAATAGCCCCGAGCTTCTTTTCTTTATTGTAGCAAGACACGTATTTTCGCTACTGGTGATTGATAAACAATATAATTACCAAGCTCAATTGTGCTAACAATAGTGAATGCAAACTAATTTTAAACCTAGTGGATCGAGTTTTGGGGCATATGTCTTTAGATTTACGCAGTAATGGAAACATTAAAAAATCGTGACAGATGTGATAATATATGAAAAATTCAAAAAGCACAAATAGAATGTACTGAGAAAGGTAAACTCTAAAACAGACTATAGATTGCAGGGTATTGCGAAATCGCGGTTTGACTGGTGTACGGTCTTACAAGAGCATTTAAGCTCCACACAGCGATAGTTCGTTACCCTTGCTTAATGTATTGAGGGCGTATCGGGGATGTCAAGCAATGATTGGAGATTGTGATGGATGTAGCGTATAAGCAGGTGCGCATATGACCAATATAACCAGGTGAAATAGACCGGCCACGTCAAAAACTGGTCATCGCCATTGAAATGCGCATGTAGACAGTAGGACAATAGACAGGAACCAAGTCTGTGGAATGGCAGAGTTAGAGTTGTATCCCTTGGCGTAAAATGGAGACTTGACAACAAGTAAACAACCAAGGACGTATATACGTCTTTGTAAACAACCTACGAAAGTTTGAATAAAGGGACTTGATTGACAAAATGGTTTGAAAATTTAGAGTTATTTCCTTTAAACTATTTATGACTATATATGTTATGTAACTGACACTCGCATAATCATCGGTTCCTATCAATGTTGAAAACACGTTCTATTTCCAAGTCACAGTTCCAAACATTATTATTATGGCTTTCCACCTGATAAACGAGTGAAATTATCTACCCAAATTAAAAAAAACCTCAACAACCCCAAAACCTTAACAAACCCAAAATACTTTTCAATCTAAATCCGAAATCTTCATGAGCTATTGGAATAGCCAGCTTGTGCAAGTCCCTTTGTGACTAAAATATGTGGTGCAATCAAGGGGTATGGCTAGTCCACTAGCCTGGTGAATTAATGTGCAGCATAATGATGACTTGTCAGATTTTTTTTATCTCTCTGCTTGGACCTCTCTTTGACCTCTCTTGCCTACCAGATAGTGACTTTTAGTGGTTTACAAAAAACTTAATTGAAGAATTCAAGTAGGTTTACTGGGGGACTGTTTATCATGCAGGGTATAATGTTGCCAGTTTATAACCAGGCATAAACTGTTTGACTTAGTGATCTTATATATATTTCAACCCCAGTGTATTTGAAAGGTTATGCCCCTTCTTTGGGGATTCCAGGGTATACTTGGTCCCCATCTACATATGGAGGTGGTAAAAGTGAATGAGTATGGTTTTCCACAACTTTTACCTTTATTAATGTAGTATTACAGATGGGGATACAATTAAGTAGGCTTCACACACTCTCCAAGTGGGGAATCTGACACAGTCTTTCGGTGTTATGATGATTTATCCATTAGACTACCTGGCCACCCTGCTTGTTGTAAGATGTGACAAAATGTATCGGGAGGAAGATTGGTGACATGGTTGATTGTGTGTCATTTTATCACAGTGACTAAACGTACAATGCCATTTAGCAAGTGGTCAAATGTAGCTCATGCTATATTTGGGATTACACTCTTTCAGTAAAGTACAGATTGTAGTATTTTGAGGGGAGTGAGTCTCATCAGGGATTTGAACCCACACACTCAGAGTCAGGCACCTAATTGTCAGCACACAACGTTCGCCGTCTAACCCACTCAACCAGTGCAGCTTGCACCAAAATGAAGTATGACAACTGGTAGTCTAGTTCATTGACTTTGTGTATCCCTCTGATAAGTGTGAGTGTGTTCTTTTTTTGAGAAAGTGTAATCCCAACTATGACGTGTTACATTTTATCACAATGTTGGATCGTTGATCTCATGATCAAACACTGGATTGTCTGGTCCAAGTGTTATGGTTCACAGGCTGGCATTATATACCTGAAATATTGCCGAGTACAATGTCATGTTTTTGTTTGTTTGTTTTTTAATGCCACACTCAGCAATGTTCCAGCTATGTAAATAATCAAGTCTGGACCAGACAATCCAGTTCTGATATCATTAGAATAGATCTGTGCCAATTAGCCTGACCACCTGATCCCATTAGTCTCCTCTTACAACAAGCACAGGTTGTTGAAGACCAATTCTAACCAGATCTTCACAGGTCCCCCCATTATGTACCTGAGATGAGTACAGAGTGTTAAGTCAAAAACAAGATTACAACAATGTCTCACAAAAAGATCTGTGACATGTTGCTGTTTGTGTTTACAGACTAATCTAGTGTTGACATATTGCAGGGGAATGCCAGTTCTGCATTAACAGAGGCCCAGCAACGAGAGCTGACACAGATAACACCATGTAAGTTTCAGGGTAACAATGAGTTCCACTGAATGCTGATTTGAACAGTAGCAAATTTTATCACAGTATGTCAGTTTGATTGGAAAGAAAGCCCCAAAGGACTGTTTCACAAAGCTATGAAGCGCTACGACAGTCGCAAGTCTATGTTAATGTATGGGAGTTGCGATCACCTTAGCACTACGATTGCCCCTGTGTGGGGCCCATTTCACAACGCTGTCGAGCGCTATGGCAGTCGGAAGTCTATGTTAAGTGTATGGGAGTTACGATCCCCTTAGCGCTACGATTGCTTTGTGAAATGGGACCCAGGGCTAGCCCTGAGGTGATTGTAACTCCCACACATTATTATTGGCTTACGACACTCATGGTGCTGAGACCGCTTTCTGGAACAGGGCCCAGGTCTTAAATCAATGAATACTGTGGCAAAACCAGTGCACACAGAAACCACTAATCCATGGCCTTGTAGGTAGGGGGTAGCGGGGTAGCCTAGTGGTTAAAGTGTTCGCTGGTTCACACGAAGACCCGGGCTCGATTCCCCACATGGGCTCAATGTGTGAAGCCCATTTCTGGTTTCCCCACCGTGATATTGCTGGAATATTGCTAAAAGTGGCGAAAACTAAAACTCAGTCAGTCAGACTCATCCATGGTCTTGTAGGTAGTTACTATATTTTTACCATTTATTTGGCAAGGACCATAATATTGGCACTACCATATTTTCTTTTGTATAGTGCACACCTTTTTTCTAAAACACATCTGTGTGGATTGGTGCGAATTATCTCAAATTTCCAATTTTTGTAAATCATGTGTGTTAATTTGCTCATGGGATATGATGAAGTATATTTGTCTGCACGTCCTGCTCAAAGAGGGATGGAGGGAGGTGCCCAGCATACATCATACGTACTCAAGTAAATACATGTATGGTTGTACAAATGGACACACATGCCCCACACATGTACACAGGCACTCACACATGCCAAACACATGTACACAGACACTCACACATGCTCCACACATGTACACAGGCACTCACACATGCTTCACACATGTACACAAGCACTCCCACAACCAGCCCAACCCAACCCAACCCAACCCAATGCTGTAATTGATAATCCAGCTTTGAGAGAATCATTTAATGAAACTATAACTGTTTCAGTCAAACCACGGGACCTGGAGCGTCTGTTGAAGCGCTATTCCAACTATGATCCTTCAGAGAGAGGCGTTCGTGGCATCACATTTGATGTATGCATCACGATTCCTGAGTTTTGTGGAAACAAGTTTGCCCCTCAGGTGATTGCAAGTTACCAGGATGCCAACTCCAAGAAAATCTACCCCAAGCAGTTCCTGTTAATCTGTGCCATACTCAGCTCAAAGACATCTCCTCAGAAAAAGAAAGAGTGTAAGATTACGATTGTTGTTGTATGTTTGGTGGACAGTTTGTGGTAGTATCATAACAATTTGAGCCAAGGATATATTGAACTGAAATATTGTCGTGAAGATTCATTTCCCTGGAACTCATACACTTTTACCTGTAAAGATCCGGGATAGAATTGGTCTTCAGTAACCCATGCTTGTCGTAAGAGGCGACTAACGGGATCGGGTGGTCAGACTCGCTGACTTGGTTGACACATGTCATCGTATCCTAACTGCGCAGTATGATGCTCATGCTGTTGATCACTGGATTGTCTGGTCCAGTCTTGATTATTTACACACTGCCGCCATATCGCTGGAATATGGCTGAGTGCAGTGTTAGAAAAACAACCAATCACTCCTGGACTCTTTAATTCTATCTCTTAACAAATCAGTTTCAGGTCATGTTCTATTCTATCAACCAGCCCTTCACAGCAGCAACCAGTTCTTTGGCCTTGTAAAATCTCTGCCCCTATAACAGGGGCCGTAGGAAATGTTTCTCTTTTTTTTCCATTGCCATTCTGCAGTTCCCTGGAATGAAAAATATGTGTTTCTGTGTTTTCAGATCTGTTCGATATGTTTGATGTTTACAAGACGAACGTGTTCACTCATGATGAAATGTTCCGCATCTACAAGACCCTCCTAGGATCTGCTGTGAGCGACAACGTCATCCTTGACCTTACATTCCGGGCACTAAGGCATCCCGACCTTGCAAATGAAGGAGAGATAAGAAAGGAAGAATTCATCAAAGTGAGTTGCAAATCATATCTTTCAGTAAGAGAAAGAGACATATACTGATGGTAAGAAGTTATGCAACAGTGTAATTGAGACATGAACACAACATAGATTTCAGTGATCCATGCTGACACTAGTGGCCTAGTGGTCTGATGTATAACAAGCTGAATAGAGTTGTGTCCCTTTGTGATGCCATGATGCGCTATATAATCAGGCTGTTTGTATAATTGTGGACTGAATCTGTAATTCATCAGATAATAATGTTGGTTGGAAAAAAGACAGTTCTGCAGTAGTTTTGTAGAAATGTTGCACAACTATTGTGGAATACGGTCACAGATCTATACCAGTATTGTTTTGTAATTGTTACGGTGTCCGAGACATTGGAACCGTTATATAATGTGGTTGAATTTCCTATACAGTATAAATGTTTAGAATATAACTTACTCTTCTGTCACTTATTTGCTATGTATTTAACAGCCGTAAGCAGATCCCTGTATTCACTGGCTTTACTAAAACTATCTCCTTGAAGTGCTATGTCTTCTGTTGGTCCTCCCACTCAAGCTTGGTGGGTGTCATTATCATTATAAAATGTTTGTTGATGATATAACATGGTCATGTGACCATAATCAAAGATTTGATCAACTTTGAGTTAGCTGCACAGGGTGTAGATTTTCTATGTGATCTTGGCCCTAATTTTTTTTAAGTTATCATGAGGAAATCATAGACTGTTGAAGAGCATTTTCGAAACTATCATAGCCCTAAAATATTGTTAGATTGTTGTAAATCTAAGATAGCCTCAGTCATACCAGTGGTAAGTCCAGATTAAGTTTGAAACGGGCTCACTGAGAGATAGCAGGCTCAGGTTTTCCCTTAGCTGTGTTGGGGATAGGCAAGGTCAGGTTTTACCCTTAGCTGAGTTGGGGATAGGCAAGGTCAGGTTTTACCCTTAGCTGAGTTGGGGATAGGCAAGGTCAGGTTTTACCCTATGCTGAGTTGGGGATAGGCAAGGTCAGGTTTTACCCTATGCTGAGTTGGGGATAGGCAAGGTCAGGTTTTACCCTATGCTGAGTTGGGGATAGGCAAGGTCAGGTTTTACCCTATGCTGAGTTGGGGATAGGCAAGGTCAGGTTTTACCCTTAGCTGAGTTGGGGATAGGCAAGGTCAGGTTTTACCCTTAGCTAAGTTGGGGATAGGCAAGGTCCTTCAGGGCATACTGAACTCAGACCTGGCACATTGTTGTATATTGTTGTAGTCAGTCTATACATGGATCTTTACTGTTGTGTTTCTTTTTTCTCTGTATCCATTTAAGTGTTCTCCATAATTATTATTTAATATACAGAGTGGTTGATAATGCATAAACATCATATTTTATTATAGAACTATCATATTGACACTGATTGGCTAATCAGAATCTGATCAAATCTTCTATGGATTGGTATTGTATATAAGTAAAGATCTCAGGTCAATAATTATTTCATTATTCTATATGAATAATTTTGTCATCGTCAGTAAAATGTAAATGCTTGATTTCGCTGTTATGAGTATGCATTATTGTTTCTGCTAATTCACTCTTACATTGTTTATGTGTTTTTCAGATGATAATCCATATTTCCTCATCACTTGTAAAATATTGTCTGTTTATAACATGCTTTCTTCAGATGATTCCGGACAATGAAATCATGCAGAGGATGACCTTGGATCTCTAGATTCCATGAGAAACATCACTGAGACCTTGAACGTTGGAGCAAAGTCAACTTCAGCATCCTGCTCAATGTTCAGCTTCATCTGATCTCTCTACTGTGCTGGAAGATGAGCCTTGAGGCTGTGAGCCGAACGGAACTTTCCACTTTTAGTCCCACTCATGAGCATTGTGATATGCTGATAAACTAAGGATTGGAGGGGAAATTTAAGATTCAAACCCAGCATTGGTGGATCCTAGTATGGTAAAGGGACACAACTCTGTAATGCAAATTACATGGCCTTGGTCAACTGGGGCACCCACATGAAATGCCTATGGAGACTATAGTCCTTAAAGTGATTATGGTTCTTCACAGCATTAAGGCTGGTTCATCATGTGATGAAGAACTGTTGACCTGTTGAATTGTTGAATTGTCAATCATAGAAGTGTTAGCTGTGTCCAGTCCAGTTTCTGAATTTGGTGGAACAAGTGCTGTCGCTTGAGGAAGAGCACAAACTTGTCTATCACTACCTTTAATGTGGATATTTATGCTCAAAGAACTGCATTATTGCTTAAGTTTGTGGATCAGTTGATATTTTGTTATCAGCTACTCACAAGTATGCTATCTCAGCTGCCAGTGAGGTGTTAGAAAGGTTAAAAGTCATGTTAGTGTCTCATCCTACTGGGTACCCAGTTGCTGCAGGTTGAACAGAACATACATTGATGTCCAAGATATTTTATGGATTAAACTTCTTTTAATTTCTCTCACAACGTTTGAGACCATTCCAGGTCCCTTCATCAGGTGAACTGGCAGTTAGGACTATGGCGTCGTCACTATGGCGTCATTACTGAGTTATGGCGTCACAATGCAAGTGACATCACAGTACACTAGGGAGAGTACTGTATAAGTGAGTTAGTTACATAATGATGAAATTCATGCTAAATAATAGAGTAGAAAGTTGAATTGCTAATTACACAAAGGTTACTTGATAGCAGGCTTTCCAAAACAACCAGCATCCAAGGATAAAGTTTACAATGGAGACTGAGCAGAACCGGCAACTTCCTTTCCTAGATGTTGCCCTCCAATCTACAGACAAAGGTCTCGTCACTTCTGTGTACAGGAAGCCAACTCACCACGGATCAGTATATCAATTACAACTCCTGTCACCACCACCCACAGATCAAACAAGCAATTATTGCTACTCTCACTAGAAGAGCCAAGTCGATCTGTCACCCAGATAATTTAAACAGTGAAATTGATTACCCTCAAGAGAACCTTTACCGTCCTCAATGGCTACCCAGCCCGTCTTGTCTCCAGGACTATCACCAAAAGCGCTTGAAGTATCAGAACCGCCTCAAGCCTGAACCATCCCCGATCAGAATCACAATACCCTACGTGGGACCAGTCAGTCATCAAATAGCCCGACTAATCAAGAGCAAAGCGGGCTTTGATATAACTTTCTCTAGCGGTACAGCAATTAAGACACTCCTCGGGCAAATGGTAGAGGATCTTGCAATGGAAGCCCCAACCCTAGAGGATGTGTATACCAAATACCATGCAGCTGTGGCGATCAATATATTGGCGAGACTCTCAGGCCCATTAACACCCGGGTTGCTGAACACAAGTCATCAGTATGCAAACAAAATGATAAGTCAGCTATATCGAGCACACAAGGCAAATAACCCAAGTCATGTAATCATGTGGAATGATATTAGGGTGATTTCGAAAATAACAATGACTGGCGTCGGAGAAAACTACAGGAAGCTGTCGAGATAAGGAGACATAAACCAGCAATTAATCGTGATCAGGGTGTATACCTGCCAAGTGCATGGGACCTCTTGATTAACTTTTGATGAACTTTTTTGATGAACTTTAGATACAAGAAAAAACGAGTCTACTATTCTTTTTTTGGAAAGCCTGCTATCAAGTAACCTTTGTGTAATTAGCAGTTGTTGTGTATTGACAATTCAACTTTCTACTCTATTATTTAGCAAGAATTTCATCATTATGTAACTAACTCACTTATACAGTACTCTCCCTAGTGTACTGTGATGTCACTTGCATTGTGACGTCATAACTCAGTAATGACGTCATAGTGACGACGTCATAGTCCTAACTGCCAGTTCACCTGATGAAGGGACCTGGAATGGTCTCGAAACGTTGTGAGAGAAATTAAAAAGAAGTTTAATCCATAAAATATCTTGGACATCACTGTACAACTTCTAAATGCCACTGAAAGACATCAACAGAACATACATTGACCGACATCCTCAGTTATCATAGCAGTGAGTGATAGTGAATTGGGTTTTCCGCTGCGTTTAGCAATATTCCAGCAATATCACGGTGGGGAAACCAGAAATGGGCTTCACACATTGTACCCATGTGGGGAATCGAACCCAGGTCTTTGAATGACGAGTGAATGCTTTATCCACTGGGCTACCCCATGGCCCCACTTCTCATATCAGTGTGAGGAACTTCTACTGTGGCATCATTTTGGAAGAGGAGTCACTGTTTCTCCTGTCTCTACTTTATCTGAAAATTTCTCTTGCTAGCAGGAGTAATTTAACAGAATGACAACTGTTAGCACTGTTCCATTCAGACTTGAAATAAAGCTATGCTAAAGTCTGCTTGGCTCAAAAGCGGACCAATGAATTGCAATCTAACTCGAAAACTAATAAACATATAATACTCAATGAAACGCTGATCATAATCAAAACATCAGACCAACTCTGTGATTTGTTTGCAGAATTTATGTCATAAAATTAAAAAAGTTGTTTAACAATCTATCATTAAAATTTTGACACTGTTCACTATTTGTTACGAGGGAGGAGTGCAGAGAAAGGGACAGCCAGGTGTACGAGAAGCATGTGCACAAGTGCCAACAAAGTTATTGATTCATTAACGTGAGCTGTGCCGTCTAAATCCTTTCTCACACACCTGGCTGTCCCTTTCTCTGCACTCCTCCCTTGAAGGAAATAGTGAACTGTGACAATATTTTAATGATAGTTTGTTAAACAACTTTTCTATTTTTAGGACATAAATTCTGAAAAAACCTCACTGAGTAGGTCTGATGTTTTGATTATGATCAGTGTTTCATTGAGTATTTTATGTTTATTAGTTTTCGAGTTAGATTGCAATTCATCGGTCCGCTTTTGAGCCAAACGGACTATAGCTTTGAGGAGTAGGGTATTTATGTACTGGATCAGTATTATGTCAGAATTTGATGTCTATTACATGCTACATCATGTTGAAATGTGTTGCAGCATGTTGATTAATTTGAAGCATGTTGCAGCTCATGGAAGTATGTTGAAGCATGTTGCAGCTCATGGAAGTATGTTGAAGCATGTTGCAGCTCATGGAAGTATGTTGAAGCATGTTGCAGCTCATGGAAGTATGTTGAAGCGTGTTGTAGCTCATGGAAGTATGTTGTAGCTCATGGAAGTATGTTGAAGCATGTTGTAGCTCATGGAAGTATGTTGAAGCATGTTGTAGCTCATGGAAGTATGTTGAAGCATGTTGTAGCTCATGGAAGTATGTTGAAGCATGTTGTAGCTCATGGAAGTAGGTTGAAGCATGTTGCAGCTCATGGAAGTATGTTGAAGCATGTTGCAGCTCATGGAAGTATGTTGAAGCATGTTGCAGTGATACGCAGCATGTTATAGCATGTTGAAGTAATATGCAGCATGATAATTTATGTTGAAGTGACATGCAGAATGATAAACTATGTTGAAGTGACATGCAGCATGATAAACTATGTTGAAGTGACATGCAGCATGATAAACTATGTTGAAGTGACATGCAAAGTGACATGCAGCATGATAAACTATGTTGAAGTGACATGCAGCATGATAAATAATGTTAAAGCATGTTGAAGCATGTTATGGATGATGAATTAAACCTTGAGTGAATGTGCATTGTGGCATGCAGAACGAGTATACACAAACTATTTTATTAATATAAAACATGAAAACCCCCAGGATGTTTTATGTTTTTATTCAATATATATCTAGTATAACTGATGTATAACTCTGAATCAAGTTGTGGTGTAACAGGAACTAAAAAAGAAAACCTGATTCCTAACTACACTTACCTCAGGAATAACATGGACTCTCTAACACTGCTAAAGACTCTAGGATGTTGTCACAAAATGAATTTCATGATTGTGTCCCGTGGTAAATGAAAACACTGATATGATAAATCAAACAACAGTAGTATGTGAAAACAGTGTTCTCTTACCAATATACTTCAGCCACTTGATATATATACTGTAGCAATATTTTAGTCTAATAACATTTGCCCAAATGGAAAGTAGATCTTTGATATTTCCTACTATAGTAAAACTGATCTGGGTCAATCTTGTAATGCAGCAGATCCTGGAATCAAAGGGAGGTAATTTGATACAAAGTGTGTTTTTGTCCACTAGAGCTACCCTGTTTCATATGTTGATTAGGATTTGATTGATTGACTTAGGTTTTACGCCGCTTTTAGCAATATTCCAGCAACATCACGGCGGAGGACACCAGAAATGGGCTTCACACATTTGGCTTTAACCACTAGGCTACCCTACCACCCTGATTAGGATTTGAACATTATGGTTCAAAATTATTTTCTGTCATACCACTGGGTTGGTTCACTGATGGTCTAGAGGTTCAATGTGCTCATCGCGATCCAGAGAGTTGTGTCCCCTGGCTCATCAGGATAAGCTTAAGGTTAAATCAGTGATCATGGGTTAAATGCAAGTTGTTGTGGCTGCACAATAACTATAGGTTCTTCAAGGCAACATACCTGACCTGTGTTAATTTCGGCTTTCATCAAATATTAATCCACGAACACACTTGATATTCTTCTCCAAAACACCAGAATTACATACAGACTAGGTTCATACAAAATGCCCATGACTTTTAGATCATATTAAACTGGCTGCATAAATAACATCACATGTCAGCATATGGCGGGATTACGAGGAGCACCACTAAGTTCAACATTATGCTTGCATGAACCACATGAAAATAACTCACAAAAAGGTATAATAAAATAATAATTAGACTTTCACCCCAAACTGTCTCACCTCTAAACATGCTGCCTCACAATCAATTATCCAAATACCTTCAGCTAAATAATAGCTACATCGGTGCCTTTCTTCCACTGATGAAATACACTTAATACATTGTCTATGACAATTTATTGTCTATATCATTGTCATAATATACTGAACAGCAAAAGAAACGCAAGTCTGGCTTTTGTTAAGTTTGTGAATAGAAGACAACCAAAATCATGTCCCATCATTTATTCTATAGACAATACTGTCAATTTAACAGCTGAAAGTTGCTGTTGACATTGAATTGCAATAAGTTCAAATTGATCACAGTCCGTCAAATGGAGATACCCCTGAACGCGAAAAGTGACAGTCTCTTTAGTCGCGTGTATGGCCACCTTGAGCTTGCACACAGGCCATGCAACGTGGCCTCATTGAGTTCATTAGTGTCTGAAAGGATGCCTGAGGCAATTGGTTCCGCTCAAACACCAATCTCTATTCCAATTGTGAGAGTGTGAGTGGCTGTCTACATGCACCAATCCTCCGTCCAATTTCGTCCAAGAATGTTTTCAATGGGAGCCATATACGGGGGAAGAGACGGCCATGGAAAAACGTTAATGTTGTTTTGAGCCAGATAATCCATCGACACCCCTGCTGTGGGAGGGCTGCAAATGTCAGTGGCATTGTTGGCATGTAAAAATTGGCCCCACATATGGCCTTTCGCAGTGGATTCCAGCAGCCCGAAGACGACGCCTAATTGCATCACTGGACACTGCTCCCCTTGACCCATGAACTAAGGCTGCTGTTACTGTTGGTGCTTGAGTTTGGTTCCTTAGATGAGTGACCCGGATGAACCGATCTTGCGCATGAGATGTCACTCGTTGCCGTCTGGTATGGGGACGATCAGCAGCAACCCCGGTTTGCTGATGACGTTGAGCAAGTCGTGTAATGGTGGCAAGATGACAGCCCAATTGTCTAGCTACAGCGGTTGCAGAGCTACCTCCGTGCAACTTTCCAATGGCCATTCCCCTCTGCTCAGTCGTTAGTCTAGGCATCGTTTGTGTGGCGTGTACATCTCCTAGTGTCAATACTGAACTGTTTTTTGACACAAACCTTTATAAAGGATACCTCAGAGTGAAATGCATGCTTTTCATCCAGAACCGTCGATGCACGTGCTAAAATGATGGTTTTGCTGCACTGTTGGTGTGTTTGTGCGAATGGTTCGTATGGACGTCAAATTGCATGACATCATCTCATCTAGGATCATTACGTCACTTTACCATGAACGTTCCATAAACATGAATGCTTACCTTCATGATATTTCATTTTTTCGAAACTTGCGTTTCTTTTGCTGTTCAGTATACTTTGTCTATTAGACAATTAGGTATTCATGAATAACATCCATTGACAAACAGTATACACTATATTAAAATAGTAACACATTAAACATTTTGGATGAAATGTGAAAATTAACTTATTTTGGCAAAACACCTTCATTTTTAACTTTCTGCATTAGCAGTAAAATTTACATGTGAGAAATGTTTTAACCCTTTCATAAACTGATTGACTTATATTTCTCTTCTTGATTGTTAAGTCCTCACATCAATCAATATAATGTTATTTCTAAATTCCGCAAATGGAAGAAAACAAAGGACTTTCTTACACATGAGGTCATCTATCAAAAAGATTGGTTTGAAGTCACATTGGACCATATTTGTAGCCTAACTAGCAGCAGTGAACTGAATTGCTGTGATATATACACACAATGTATACTTTTTGATTACACATCAATGAAACACTGAATGTAACTGGAGATAAGCCGAATTTTCTGGACCCAAAAAACATATCCGCTGAAAAGGGTTGGCCTATGTAAAGGTTACACTTTGATCAAAGTATTTTTCGTCAGAAACTATACCGTTCATTGATCAGGTGAATGAACAAGAGAACACGACTGTCAATGAAGATGTGAACTGTGATGAAACATCACCAGACGTGATTCACCATTTCAGTGGTACTTATTTTTGTGCCAGGCATTAGGGACGAGAGAGTGTGGTGTGTTTGTGTGTGTTTGTGTGTGTTTGTATTATATGCAAGGATTAAGGCTACCATGTGTACTTCAGGGCCGGATCCAGAGGAGGGGTGAGCACCCCCTCTCCGAAAATTTTTCCCTGAGGAGTATTTCCCCCTAACCTTTGGACTTCATGATTTATGTGCACCCCCCTTTCTTCAAAATCCTGGATCCAGCCCAGTACTTGTCCCCAAAAAACTAGCAAAATAGCAATCAGCTGTTCACACATTTTCTCTGTGTCCACCAGTGATATGCCAAAAACACAAATATATACTGAAAATACATGTAAGTATTTTAGTGGTCCAGTTTATATACTGGGCTTACTATTTTGATTTCAAGGGTTAAGATAGGATTAACTGTGAGATCGGCTTATCTACAGTCACTTTACATTATACCGCGGTGGTAATTCTCGCACACAAACATCACTTCACACAGTTATTGCTAAGGAATACTGCCGCACTGAGCAATGCATAGCTTGTATCTGCAAATGATATCACAATAATAATAATTGTAACACTAATAATAATATCTAGATTATATAACACATGGAAGTAACAAAACCCTCTGGCAGTACATGTCAATGATTAATAGTGCAATATATTTTTGTAATAAACGATTCCATTTTAAACTCTGACTCGATTTACTCCAAATATCTTTCAGTACACTACAGCAACTGTCCCATAATTGATCATCCAGGGTTTAACTTCTCCATTGTCATGACAGAAAATAAAGTAAAGAGCCCCAGATTGTTTTCATATGACTACAGACCTGTGAAGGTCCGGGTTAGAATTGGTCTTCAGTAACCCATGCTCTGGATCTGCCTAAAGGGTACAGTGTTGTAAGCGACCGTTCATACTTTTATGGCTAGGGGGTGATGATGATTTTTAGGGAACCCCCTCTCACTCATTCATGGCTTTTGGCCCTGTTCTGCAAAATGAACTTCACTCTAAGGACTTCCATACCTTGTATCCCCTAAAGTGATAGTGCTAAAAACAGCATAAAACCATACTCACTAACTGACTTATGGCTTCTGGCCCTGATATGTGACCTTCACTCTCAGGAGATAGTTACTCCGATACCTTAACATGACTTGTGAAAATCATGGCGCCAAGAGCCCTGGAATGCATCCCTTCAGGTAAGGGGATCTTAAATATTCAGTGACACATGCCTTCTCCAGATTATATATGATAAAGAAGTCTGAAGCTTCAATAAAGTTCAGATGGAATGTATTTTGGTAAAAAACCGTCAGGTCAAGTATTTAAGAACCAGTCATTACTACCAGAGCATTGGGAAAAGAATGGAATGGAATCAGGTTTTTGATGAACTATTGAACACACAAATACATCCCTCCCCTTACGCTTGCCATATTTTGAAGGACACTCCCCTTGTCATGTTTTTCCCTGAAAAGCGGCTGTGATATTTTTGGCTGACCCTTGCCTGATCCCATCCCCCCAAATAAATGACCAGTCCCTTATGTTATAATGCATTGACTAAAGCTTCTAGCAATCTGAATATTTGCACAATGTAACACTAATCTACACCTTTTGCTTACACCAAGAACTCAAGCTTATGGAGAATCTGAACACATCAGCAGTATGTCACATCAACAACAGTCCTCCTTCATCATCCAGTGTATATTTTCCCATTGTATTATGACAAATACCATGGACCCATCGGCTACCATAGCCTTGTTTCGCGTCATCTTATTCTGTTCCATTTTCTAATTGACCCAGGATTTCAGCTGCTTATTAGAGTAATCTGATTGGCTGGTTGATTTTAGCTTTGTTCACTTGGGCATGAAACAAATCTATTGGCACTGTGTTCTGATCCACAACGTGTTCGGAGTGCTACGGCATTCGTAAGTGTATGGTAATCTGTAGAGTTATGACTGGTCGTAACGTTACAAATGTGTTGTGGATCTGGTATCTAATTAGGGCAGGTATTTATACACTGGATAAGTGAGGCTGTGAACACAACACTGAAGCATGCTGAAGCACACCTGTTCAAACTGGGCTCTGTCTAGATGATCTGATTATTACGAGAACATAACTGGTGCTGAATGAGGTATTCTCAAAATGACTTAGTAAAGGTTGGAGCATCTTATGAACTCGTACAATTTTTTTTGTCTGAACTCATAAATCAAATCAGTGTTTCTTAAAGTAAATATAGGCCACACTCAATAACCAGTATCTGGTGGTTATCCTTGGCACTTTGAGGCCGGTTTTTCTTTAATTTCATTGTTCCAAGAAAAATACTGCATAACTCAATATAAATATGTAATCCAATATAACTTCCTGTCTCACAGATGAGCTGCAAAATGCTTGTATATGAGTTGAATGTACTGCTTTCCTTTGTGTAATGCACACACATTTCTTTGAAGTTGAAAAATTATCAATACTTCATTGACTTTGTACGAGATATGATTCACAACTTTGTTTTGAAAAAAGGTAGTAAGAAATATATTATTAACAACACTCTTAATATAATATTAAATACCTCTTTTGATACTGAGGCCAGACCAAATTAATTACTTGTTTCAATAAATCTGCAGGTAAAAGGTTTGTCCTTTTACAAAGAAATATCCAAACAGACTGTGTTTGTGCTTGAAGAAGGGGAGGTTACTCTAGATTTAATTCATTAGTGACTAATTCAAATGGAAGCTTCAGAATCATTGGTCCATACCAGATTGTGTCTTTCTTAAGACATTGCTGAAACAATATGTTGGTAAACACAAAATTATGAAAACTGAGCTGTTTTCACCATGGTTCTTGTTGCCTTTTTTTATCATTTCATCATGTTACTTTTGTGTAATGATTGTGAAAGGTACCTTAAACTTGTGAAAGAATATAATAGTCATGTCTGATGTCAAGTCATGCAAGCACATATCGACATTGTTCAAATAGAAAAACGTTCTTGTGTCTAAAGAAATACAAAATTGTCTTTCAAAGAAATTAAGCATGTCATAGACATTAGTTCTGTGCATAACAGCGTTTTATAAGAAAAAAGATTTCATAATTTTTCCTTTGAGATCATGCAGTAATTCCCTTTTTCCTAAACAGCTTGCTTCTTGATATTTCCCATAAAACAAACAATATATTTTGTTAATTCTTAAGCTCAAGTCAATCCGGGCCAATATACTATACATCCGTAAGAAACATGAAAAAATGCCCATGAAAACCTTTAAGACAATATGAAAGTGGTCTTATCTTTGTATAATATTTCTGATTTATCTATATATCTGTGATATCTGTTGATTAATATGAAAGTCTTGGGTAAATAGTCTTTTTATCTATCCAAATCACATTCTCACATAAATAACAGCTTTCAAACATCACAAATTTGTTCAATTTCTTTGTAAAGAATATACAAACAATGATAGCACAGTAGGAAGTGTCACTGTCTGGTGTTTGATCCTCCTATCTGGGGGTCATCATCACGAGAACAGTTCTGCGGTGTACAGTATCTCTGGATTTTCCAGATCATCTTTACTCTGCACCAGCCTCAGCTCCATCTGAGCTGGAGTTGGTTTCATATTCTCACCTGCAACCTCTGGAAGAAAAAGAAGTTCACAGTTAGATTCTACGATCATTTGTCACTGATGTCTTACATCCCAGAGTTTGGGTGTAGTACTTACACATCAGCATTGAGTGAGTGAGTGAGTTTTGGTTGGTTTGCTTTTAGCAATATTCCAGAAATATCATGGCAGGAGACACCAGAAATGGGCTTCACACATTGTACCCATGTGGGGAATCGAACCCGGCCTTCTGCGAGATGAGCGAACACCTTTTAACCACTTGGCTACCCCACCGCCCAATCAGCACTGAGAGAACCTGTGAAGTATATTGTAGATATACCATGTACCATGAGGTTATTTCTTTTCTGTGAAACATCTGGTTCCCACTTTGGGAATAAGCCTAGTATCAGTGCTAAGGTGCAAAATTTGGGCACAGTCTTGGGTAGTCTGTGGTGCCTACTCTGGGCACAGTCTTGGGTAGTCTGTGGTGCCTACTCTGGGCACAGTCTTGGGTAGTCTGTGGTGCCTACTCTGGGCACAGTCTTGGGTAGTCTGTGGTGCCTACTCTGGGCACAGTCTTGGGTAGTCTGTGGTGCCTACTCTGGGCACAGTCTTGGGTAGTCTGTGGTGCCTACTCTGGGCACAGTCTTGGGTAGTCTGTGGTGCCTACTCTGGGCACAGTCTTGGGTAGTCTGTGGTGCCTACTCTGGGCACAGTCTTGGGTAGTCTGTGGTGCCTACTCTGGTCACAGTCTTGGGTAGTCTGTGGTGCCTACTCTGGGCACAGTCTTGGGTAGTCTGTGGTGCCTACTCTGGGCACAGTCTTGGGTAGTCTGTGGTGCCTACTCTGGGCACAGTCTTGGGTAGTCTGTGGTGCCCTACTCTGGTCACAGTCTTGGGTAGTCTGTGGTGCCTACTCTGGGCACAGTCTTGGGTAGTCTGTGGTGCCTACTCTGGGCACAGTCTTGGGTAGTCTGTGGTGCCTACTCTGGGCACAGTCTTGGGTAGTCTGTGGTGCCTACTCTGGGTACAGTCTTGGGTAGTCTGTGGTGCCTACTCTGGGCACAGTCTTGGGTAGTCTGTGGTGCCTACTCTGGGCACAGTCTTGGGTAGTCTTTGGTTGTTTATTGTTAAACTCTGCACAACTCTAAACAATAATCCTGCTATATGAGGGGCGGTGGGATAGCTTAGTGGTTAAAGTGTTGTTCGCTCATCACCCCGAAGACCCAGGTTCGAATACCCACATGGGTACATTGTGTGAAGCTCATTTCTGGTGTCCCCCGCCATGATGTTGCTGGAATATTGCTAAAAGCGGCATAAAACCAAACTCACTCACTCACTCCTGCTACATGAAGGTGGTCTGTAAATAATCGAAGTCTGGACCAGACAATCCAATGACTGACAACATGGGCATTTATGGACATGATGCCAAGCATCATCCAAGTCAGCGAGCCTGACCATCCAATCCTGTTAGTTGCCTCTTACGACAAGCATGGGTTGCTGAAGACCAACTCCAACAGGTAGGGGGTTTGTGGTGCCTACTCTGAGCACAACTTAGTGTCACTGGTTGATGGTACCTACTTTTGGCATAGTCTAGTGTCCTCCTTATCACAGCCTGTACAGTAGATATCGTCTTCTCAAATGCAACCTGGAACAAATTCCTCCCCTTTCACAAACACTTCACATAAATCATCAGCACATGATGTAAAACAAACAGTATTCCTTTACATTTCGTTCAACCAATGAGAGTGTCATCATCAGACTGTGTTTTCTAATCATTAGCAAATCCAGAGATTTGCCTGGGTCTATCAACTTTTGAGTACTTGGGATTCTAGAGTAATAACTTTGGGGTGTACCTGGGAAGAAAATCGTGACTCAAGAATGATCCCTGTGACCTTGGCATTGGGTGGCGGACATGTTGCACTCTTTAAAAAAACTTAGTGTTGCCTGCCTGCTAATCGTGTCCGAAACTACATGGGAACCTTTTGCTATTGTAGGTGGACACTGGTCACTTACCTTGAGACTGTTGTCTTTCTGCATCCATACCATGAGTGACGCGGCAAACAGATCACCAGTTCCAACAAAGATGGCTGGCAACAGTGGTATTTCTATACGGTAGCATTCCTTAGCTCCATCTGTAGAGGGAACATCACAGGATTGCACATAATCCTTAATGACGATGATTGTTTGTTTGTTGTTTAACTCTGCACTCAGCAATATAGGTTCTGATAAATCTCCACTAGTACCCTGGATGCATCTACGGCTTGGCCCGATAATTGTATTACCTTTGCTGGCTTTTTATCCAATCAGGTGTCTACTCTGGGAAGTTGAGCACACCAATCACAAGGCTTCTATCATTACTCAATTCCACTTCTTTTATCTAACTGATTAATCTTGGCAACACAATTGTTGCAGATGTACCCTGAAAGAGGTAGAAGTTCTTGCATATATTTTTTTAAAGTTTCAGACCTGTCAATTTGTCTGTATGATTTTCCCCCTAAATCGGAGTTGTGCAGCGAGCAAACCTTTGCGCCATCTTTGTTGACAAAGCTCGGTTGTAAAAGCTTCTCTGACTGGCTACTGTGAGGAGGTGGAGGCAGCAAAGGGGTGATGGCAACAGGAAAATCTATTTTCAGCTGAAAAGCTAATATTGTGTCACCGTAACAGGAAAATTGATCAATTTGAAATCAAATCAGCTGATCAGCAAAAATTGCTATCCCTGGCAAAGGGAGGGTACCAATTATTGGACGCTTTGCATCCATTGAAGTGGAGATTTGAACATATACCCTGGAGGTTGTCGAGGAAGTATCTCGATATACATTATATCAGTGTATGAAATAAGCCAAACACCAAGCAGACATCAGGGCTGGTAACTTCATAATGTTACCAGCCAAATGGATTTAACCAGACCAGACAATCCAAAGATAATAATTCAGTTTTTACTTATAATGAGTGATGAACCTGAGACATGTATTTACTGTTTAACAGTCTCGTCACAACAGTCATTTTCAGAGAAATCCGACTCCGAGATGTAGTCAAAATCGAAAGGATAGAATATGTTATCCAAAAATTTTAACAGACCATTGGGCTGACAAACTGTAAATTAACACTGTCCGTCAGAAATCTAGCCCATCTTGGGCAGCTGGACAGGCCTTACTTCATATACTGATTATATATCCTGTGCAAATAGCTTAAACTACCCAAATCACCTCTGTTTGAACTGGCAAGACAGATGAGCACCCCATCCCTGCCGAGGCTACTGCTGCTAAGGACGACGGTCTTCACCCCCTTGTTGTGCAGCATCTCCATTGCTGCTAGAGCCTCACTCTCATTTGTTACTTTGGACCCTGATAAAAGTCTGTAACAAGCAAAAATGGGTTCAACTAAATTAACTAAAAATCTTGTTTTGTATCATGTAATTTATTGTTTATTGTTCGATTTCTCATTGAGCAATATTCTAGCTACTGTATATATTACTGTAGATAAGCCAATTTCATAGACCCTTAAAATCTCTATCAAAATGGTATGTTTCGTACATAAATTCGACCCCTTGTGATGGGGTCCTAATCGCGCCAACTCAGACCTGACAGTTACAGTTACCGATAATTATAACTTCGGTCTGCATTATTCACAACAATCACAACCATATTACGTCTACTCACGCCTCGAAATGAAGTGTAGTTGACAGAAAATAGATATATTTTGTTTTGCTAAATGTAATATTTATTGTAACCTGTGAAGGTCCAGGTTAGAATTGGCCTTCAGTAACTCATGCTTGTTTAAGAGGCGGCTATCGGGATCGGGTGGTCAGGCTTGCTGACTTGGTTGACAAATGTCATCGGTTCCCAATTGTGCAGACTGATGCTCATGCTGTTGATCACTGGATTGTCTGGTCCAGGCTTGATTATCTACAGGCCGCCGCCATATAGCTGGAATATTGCGGAGTGCAGCGTAAAACTTAACTCACTCACTCTCTCACATTTATTGTAGCTGACGATCACATGTCAACAAACTGTTTTCATGGAGGAAATAGCGAGATCCTGCGAAACCCATCAGGGACAGGTCAAATAGTTCCATGCATAAAAACATTCTGGCAATACACGAAAGTGCTGCCGCATAACCTTAGAGATGATTATACATATTTTACATTTATAAAACAAAACCAGTAGCTAAAACTACACAATGCTAGAATATATTTCTCTCGGTAAATTAATAGTTTTTGATATTATATTTTACCGATCACTGCATCAGAATTCATCCTGTTATGTTATTGGGTTTGTTCTAACTAAATCATTGGTAGATTGCCGGGAAACACGTGCACAGCTGATTGCTATTTCCGGCTCTATATGAGACAAATACACACAGTAATCTTAATATCTGCACATAACACAATGCCCAGCAAAAACAAGTTAGAACTGAAAAGGTAAATAATATTTTCTAGTGATGTTTAATTGCAAATTTGACATCTTCACTGACAAAGTCGTTTTCTCTTGTTTGTTCACGAGAAAGGATAGGATGTCGTTTTCTTACTGCTGGTCACCAGAAATCCGGCTTATCTACGGTAATATATGGTATGTGACTGTGGCCTGTAACTACTGATTATTCAAGTTGAAACCAGCAAAATTGATCAATACTGCATGGAGCAATCATTGATGCTGTCAGTGAATGAGGTCACTGACCATCAGCATGACCACTGGATCCACTTGGTCTCTTCTTGCAACCAGCATAAGTTTCTGGGAACTGCTCCAAATCAGAATTCTAACGAGAAAATGGGGAACGGACAACATCACTCATGTAATGTGCCGTCTTAAATATCATTGGGAACTGTGATGTACTCACTCAAGAAAACATCCTATCCTAATATGAGTTCATTCTTATGGGGTCCAGATACTCAAGGATGGGTCCATGTAATCAAGGATGGGGTTAATAAAATCTTGGATGGGGTTGAGATAATCTAGGATGGGTGGGGTTCCACATAATCTAGGATGGGGTTCAAATAATCAAGGATGGCATCCCGATAACCTGGGATGGCATCCCGATAATAAAGAATGGGGTCCAGATAATCAAGGATAGGGGTCCAGATAATCTAGGATGGGGGTCACATAATCAAGGATGGGGTCCAGATAATCAAGGACTGGGTCCAGATAATCAAGAATGGGGTCCAGATAATCAAGGTTGGGTGTCCAGATAATCAAGGATTGGGTCCAGATAATCAAGGTTGGGTGTCAAGGTTGGGTGTCAAGGTTGGGTGTCCAGATAATCAAGGATGGGGTCCAGATAATCAAGGATGGGTGTCAGATAATCAAGGTTGGGTGTCCAGATAATCAAGGATGGGGTCCAGATAATCAAGGATGGGTGTCCAGATAATCAAGGTTGGGTGTCCAGATAATCAAGGATGGGGTCCAGATTATCAAGGATTGGTCCATATAATCTAGGATGGGGTCATATAATCAAGGGTGGGTCCACATAATCTAGGATGGGGTCACATAGTGAAGGATGGGGTCATATAATCTAGGATGGGGTCATATAATCTAGGAATGTATCATATAAATACTGTCACACGGTGTACTCACTCTAGTTCAAACTGGTTGGGTGTTACAATGTCTGCTAAAGGAACGATGGACTCTCTGTAAACATCCAGCAAGTTTTCTGGAACATACTGTAAGGAGAGTGAACAAAGTCAAACACCGGCATGATTTTGCAGTAACCAATTCTTGTCAACCTTTATCTAGAGTAACATTTAAAATGTTACTTTAACAAGTAGCCACATATATATGTATTAGAACATTGTCTAGCTACTTCATACACATACAGAAATGTCTAAACAGTTACATGTTTGAAACACTGCGATGTAAATGCAGAACAAATGTAAACAAAATTTGCAAAAGAGAGTGCAGACCATCATGGCTCGTAAATATAGGATTAAAACCCCTCTCGAGCGAAACACTCTCTTCAGTGGATTTATCACTGAATGTGTTACACAGAAAATCTCACTCGTTTTTTTTTTTTAATAAAATGAACTGATGGAAATAAGAAAGGACAATACAACATTTCCTTTATTCTTTTCTAGGTTTATTTGATTTGTATTACACTGAGGGTGAAAATACGGAAATAGATTTAAGAACTCTTTAACTTTCATTCATGTGTTCCCTTTTTTGTTTCCATCAATATATATTAATGTAAGTCAATGTTAGATAGAAATTGTGACATCATTTGATTGGGACATGCAGTATGCAGTATCACTGGAGCAATATCTCCTAGAAGACATCAATTAATTTCACCCAAGTGATGTCTCTTGTGTATGCCAGTTTCGGATGACAAACTATCTCAACACTTCTACAGTCTTACCATTTTTCCATTGTCCCCCATAACAGGATCACACACTGAAACAAACAGAAGGCATGGCTTTTAGACACAGTTACACCATTTTGCTGTTGTCTTTAATTTGCATTTAATTTAATTTATTATTCCAACATGGTCTGTCTTAAGGACATCATATCTGTTCTAAATATAGACTTTGGCTATTGTTCTAGATTTAAAATCATTCAGTCTTGCAGCTTTTATCAATATTTTAGAATACTGTCTGGGACTTTCAGGATTTGTCTTGACCTCAGATTAGACTAACATCTAGTCTCTGAGGTGAGGTGAGGTGAAATTGGGTTTAAAGTCGTGCTTGAGAATATTTCGCTCATATGACGACATGCATGTGTGTATGTGTAATGCGGCAGCTTGTACTAGCCCAGACTGAAGCTGGTTTTATAGTGCTGAGCCCACTGAGATACCATGCCGCGAAAGTGAAGCATGAATACCCCCACTCAGGCACATTATACTGACTCTGAGGCTGCACCAGTCCTTGTTGTACCCATTAATGCCGAAATTTCAGGCAGGGACCAACAAGTACCATATTTTAACGCTCTTTTGGTATGACGCGATCGTCGGGATCGAATCCCATGACCTTCCGCCTCTCTCGGACGGACGCCTAACCACTACACCACGGAAGCTGCCCTCTAGTCTCTGAAAACATATACCAGTAAGAGAAACAAAGCTCAGTATTTACATTGAAAAGGAGCCCTATGAGATAGACTTGCTTCATTTAGAACATTTGTGCTGGCAGTGCTGGTTTGAAGGGAAAGTAATACAGTTCAGGACTGTGAGACAGACTACAGGTCGGCGTTCATCACTAAATCTGCAACAAATTTCAGTAAAAATTCCCAAGTTGGAATAATTCATTTCCCAATTCATGTAATTAATCAACAACTAATGCTATGGCTTTGTATAAGAGACTTGTGTTGCATTTACTAATTAGGCCATATCAATTTTATTTCTTGTTTTATGGATTTTTGTCCTCAAAAAACCTACAGGCAGGAGGAAAAAAAAAATAATCACCAGTCAAAGCAATATTCCTTCTAAATACTAAAAGTATTTTACTTTTGGCAATTTATGAAGTGTATATGGGGCAAAAAAAAACCAATCTAAAAAACAAATTCTTGTAATTCTTGTAAGTTTACATTTTTGTCCAATAAAAACATTAGGATTTTATTTTTTGAGCGGGGAAAAGTAATTTTTATTTTGTTTCTTATTCTTGAAAAAAAAACCCGGTGGGTCCGTAAAACAAGAAATAATATTGGTCTGGCCTTATAGCAAAATAACAATTTTTTCCCATAACTCCATTAAAAGGGCCTCAAGGATAAACCCAGGATACATCACTGACCATGAATATAACCCAGGATACATCACTGACCATGAATATAACCCAAGAGTTAAGAAGATTGAAAATGACATATTTCTTTGATCCCCCGACTTCAACTTCTTCAGTTTGTTGGCAATATTCAAGACGATTATAGCAGTTATACAAATATTTTCATTTCTTATTACCTTTCTTCAAGATAGAATAAGAAAGGAAAATGTATTGCTTTATTACATTGCTTTAGAATTAAACATCTTAGATGTGACTCAAATGTACCACATGACCCCTTCTCACCATACTCTACATCCCAAAGGAGAAAGAGGCTAAATGACGATTATAACTTGTGAATCGGACATACTATAATTGGTATGGTTTGTTTAAAAGTCTGAATCCATTGCAAACCTGAAAACATATATGCAAAGTTGTTCCTTAACAGTGCTTAAAAAGAACAAGGTGTTCATGTACAAAGCAACCTTAGTGCTAAGACTGCTGTGAGAATACATGAAGGCACGGATGTCACCTAAGTGCTAAGATCGCTTTGCACAACAGCAGCAAGAAATATCAGGGACCAGTCAATATTTTAACAAGGATGTACCACATGTTATCATTTTCTATAGCTAAAATACATGGAATTATCATGAAACGGCCCTCCCATTATCAGACATTTGCAGGCCGCTGCAAATGATATTGGACCGCTCAACCTTAACGACGGGCCACTATCAGTTCTGTTGTCAAGTGACGTCATAGTGGGTGCGTGGGCTTACAGTTCATTCGACATTAATTGGCTTTCAACTGGCAGATATTTTGGGTCAAACAAGTCAAAGCAATCCGAATTCCTGCTTTAAATAGTGGTAATATTGGCTTTCTTGTTGGTGCTAACCTTAACAATTGCACTATTAAGGCTGTTGATGGACCAAAACCGAACACTGACATAGTTTGACATGTTGCAGGCTATGGCCTTGTCGAAGGCCAAGGTCGAATATCGTCACTTTCTGTTGTGATGTCACTTGAATTGTTCGATGACGTAATTGCATTCGGGCAGTCAACCCCGTCAGAAGTTGATTTGGGTAAACTTCCAGTCAAATTTCTTCATTATTTCCTTTTTCTTTTCAACACAAATTCCATGTATTTTAGCAATAATAACGGTAATGCTAATGTGGGCATTATCATTTGCAGAAGCCCCTCAATCCTTTTCAACTGCCCTCCTTCGTCGGGCAGTTAATGGAAGACCTCGGGCTTCTGCAAATGATAATGCCCTCAAAAATAGCATTAGCCTTATAGTATATTTAACACTGTGTGTGACATATTGCAACTGTTGAAATGAACTCACCATATATTAGACTAGGATTATGACTTCTGAGTTCTTGAATTATTTCTTTAACTTTTTCTAGGAATGACTTTGAACCTATGTACCCTGAAATGAAAGATGGCAGTGAGATTAGTTAGAATGCAGCAAATTTAATGTATTCAACTGCAGTGAGGCTTCTGTCAAACCTCATCCTCTTGGTCCTGATTTTAGATACTGAAAACTTAATATATAATAATAGAAAATACTAATGTGGATTAGGAAAATGTCAAAGCCATCCTTAAGCATACTGAAAGTACTAACATTATCTTGGTCAATGGATCAGAGTGCACTTAGTTTTTATTCTCAACTCCTAGGGAGTACACAGTTCAAGTTTGCTTGTGGCTGGTTGATTTGTTTTAACGCCAGTACTCAGTAATATTGCAGCTATATGGCAGCGGTCTGTAAATAATTGCTTCTGGACCAGACAATCCAGTGATCAACAGCATGAGCATCGATCATGGTGATACGATGACAGGTCAACCAAGTCAGAGAGCCTGACCACCCGATCCCATTAGGCGCCTCTTACGACAAGCATGGGTTAGTGAAGACCAATTCTAACCCGGATCTTCACAGGTCCGTTTTCTTGCGAGTCATATTACCAGAGAGGATCCACGTTATAATTGGTCTTCCGCAACCCAAGCTTACCTAGAGGGGATCATTGGTCACACTCACTGATTGATGTTCATGATGTCAATCACTCACCTCGATATTTTACACGCTGCTGTCATACAGCTGATATATTGCTGAGTGCAGCATTAACAAACAAACAAAACAACACATTACCCTATAATGAAACCCTAACACCATTTTCTGTTCCGTTTTAGTTTGGTCACATCCTGTTTATCATTGTACCATGTGGCCCGTGAAGGTCCGGAATCTTCAGTAACCCATGCTTGTCGTAAGAGGTGACTAACGGGATTGGGTGGTCAGGCTCGCTGGCTTGGTTGACACATGTCATCATGCTGTTGATCACTGGATTGTCTGGTTCAGACTCGATTATTTACAAACCGCCGCCATACAGCTGGAATATTGCTGAGTGCGGCGTAAAACTAAACTCACTCACTCACTGTACCATGTATACTGTAAAACTCGACATAAATAATCTTTTTGCAGTTATTACATGACATGAATGTCTAGTAATTTTGTTCATCACCAAAGGCATTGTTACCATGGTTACAGCTAGAATGGTAGACTAACGTTTAATCCCTGAATACATATAATTGTCATAGTAGCAAATAAACCCATTTAAATTGAAAAGGAGACCCAGTGAGACCAGAGATTCAGGCCTGAACCTGAGGAAATCTAGACTTGCTTCATTTAGGGCTTTAGCATTGCAGGGAGGGCTAAGCATTGGGGAAAATAATATGGTTCAGGGACTGTGAGACAGACTACTAGAATGGTAGCATTTGTGTCATCACGCTAAGCATGTAAACCTGTGGTTGATGTTGTAAGCATGTCTGTGACACTGAACATCAAAATAAGATAGGTCAAACTTGAGAGATAGTTATCCATTATCCATCATCCATGTACTGTACCGGCTGCCAAATAGTTATAGCCAATACACCAGTATCATGTGTGCACAGTTCCAGTCAATTACAATTCCAGTATTTTTTCCCCATGGTATTTGACAACAATAAAAGACAGCAAAAGAAAATTACTCACGGTAAGTAACATCAGAGAAATATTAAAGATAAAGTTATGAACACTGTAAAAAATTGTTTAACTTAGCTGAGGGATGTCACACAATTTATGTAATAGCAAGTTCAAGTTCACAAAGGTCATTAATTGTTTCCCCATTCCCTATCAATCTACTGTAAAAACCCACTCAACTAGTCAAACAATCAATTATTCGAGGTTACTTTATGATATGTATCTGACATGACAAATTCAGAAATGGCGATAACTGTTACACTACAGTTAGTTGTGAGAAAACATCTATCTATACTGCCATGATTCCCTTCCGCCACGTTATATATAAACACGATCGGCGGCAGTGAACGGGCTAGACAAATCGGTGAATAGCTAATTAAGTATCATAGTTAATTCTGTTTCATTAATTTAACGAATATCGGAGTAATTTTGTAAATACCACTAAAATATGGCGGTAACTGTTCGGCAGCCAGTGTACATATGGATGCCATGACACCATCAGGAAGAACATCTAAGTGTTAGACCAGAAATACAAATGTATCACAAGATATTGAGTGGACCGGTGTGATTCAATCTAACAATTAACAAGTACATGTTGTAGCAAAGAAGTGACAATCAAATATCAGTTGATATACACTGTACACGTGTCACAGAAGACAATTAATTAGATACCCCATCAACACCACTTGTCAGTCCATTTGAGCTCAGGGTACCGAGCTCAGCAGTCCATGGAAACAAGAGCGCTTTGAAAGCTGCCAGGGGTGCAGCTACCATTATAAAGAAAAACTGGGCTTACACATGATTGTTGCTAAATGGTTGGACAATCCCTCAATACTATCTTAATATAAAGCTTTGCAACCTATCGGGCTTACACGAAAAAATTGGCTTGTTTCGTGCCTGGCTGCTAACAGTTAATCAAAGTATCCTGTGACACAATTGGAATTTTGTGAACACTTTTCAATTGTGTTTGTCCATTTCCTGTTAATGAAAATTCATTAGACAAGATAAAATCAATACACACCATTGTCAGTTATACTGTGGTGTGGTCACATGGTGCAATGCAAGGGGTAGCAAGTTAGGTTTGTGTATTTACCTGTTAAAATATGTGAAAATTGCAGTAAATTGTTGACCTTGAGACCCTCATAGAGGTCAGTGACATCTTGGTCGTTTAAGACTTGACCTTTGAATTTTCCATACCCTGAAAGCAAAGTGATATACAGAAAGTGATACATGTTCATCATCTGCAACTTCAAGTTGACTATGGTTGCCTAACATCATCATATTGAAAAATTCATGAAAATTGCTTCCCTGCATACAGCTATGATAGGCATCAGATGAGAGTCATCATGGCATCACATTTTGTAATACAAATCAAAACAAAACAACTACAGTGTTGTTTAAAATTTGATCTAACCTGTGAAAATCTGAGTTAGAATTGGTCTTCAGTAACCCATGCTTGTTGTAAAATGCGAATAACGGGATCGGGTGGTCAGGCTCGCTGACTTGGTTGACACATGTCATTGTATCCCAATTGCGTAGTTTGATGCTCATGCTGTTGATCACTGGATTGTCTGGCCCAGACTCTATTATTTACAGACCGCTGCCATATAGCTGGAATATTGCTGAGTGCAGCGTTAAATAACAAACCAACCAACCAACCAAAATTTGATCGTTCCATTTGCAGATTGATCCTACTATTTCAAGTTATGTTTAACTTTGGTAGAAAATCAGTTACATGTACCTGTGTGATTAGAAAACTGAACTGAGTTGATGGTGCTGACGTCAAATCCATGTACCTGTAACATAAACAAAGGTGTTATGACACGGAGGTAAACACAGCCCAAAATTACATGACATAAATGGAGGAGAACTGGGGGGAGTCATGTGACAACTCGAGGGGTGATTAACTGGAGTAATACAAACAGAAAAGTAATGTGAGTGAAAGGGTTTAGTTTCATGCCACTTATAGCAGTATTCCAGCAATATCACGGCGGGGACACCAGAAAGGGGCTTTGCACAATGTGCCCATGTGGGGAATCGAACCTGGGTCCTCGGCGAGGCGGTGAACGCCTTAACCAGTAGGCTACCTGACTGCTCCAGAAGAGTATTGTGACACAAGTAATGGAGTATTCAGACTCAAGTGAAGGAGGGGTATGACACAACTGGAGAAATACTATGACACAGATGGAATAGGACTCTGAGAGGAATAATGAAACAAGTTGAAGAGTAATTTGACACAAGTTGATGTAGTAATCTGACACAAGTGGTTTAAGAATGGACTTGAAAGGGAGGAATGTGACATAAGTGGCAGAGGAACGTGACACAACTAGTGGAGGAATGTGCACCAAATGGTGGAGGAATGTGACACAATTGGTGGAGGAATGTGACAACTTGTGGAGGAATGTGACAGAACTGGTCTAGGAATGTGACAATTGGTGGAGGAATGTGACACCTGGTGAAGGAATGTGACAAATGGTGGAGGAATGTGACACAAATGGTGGAGGAATGTGAACCAACTGGTGGAGGAATGTGACAACTGGTGGTGGAATGTGACACAATTGGTGGAGGAATGTGACAACTGGTGGTGGAATGTGACAAATGGTGGAGGAATGTGATAGAACTGGTGGAGGGATGTGACAACTGGAGGAGGAATGTGATAGAACTGGTGGAGGAATGTGACAAATGGTGGAGGAATGTGACATAAGTGGCAGAGGAACGTGACACAACTACTGGACGAATGTGAACCAAATGGTGGAGGAATGTGACAACTGGTGGAGGAATGTGACACAACTGGTGGAGGAATGTGACAACTGGTGGAGGAATGTGACACAACTGGTGGTGGAATGTGACAACTGGTGGAGGAATGTGACATAATTGGTGTAGGTGAGGTGAAATTGGGTTTAACGTCGTGCTTGAGAATATTTTGATCATATGACGACGTGTATGTGTGGGTATATGTATATGCGGCTGCTTGTACTAGCCCAGATTGAAGCTGGTTTTATAGTGCTAGCCAACTGAGATGCCGCAGTGAAGCATGAATACCCCACTCAGACACATTATACTGACTCCGAGGCGACCAGTCCTTGTTGTACCCATTAATGCTGAACGCCAGGCAGGGACCAACAAGTACCATATTTTAACGTCTTTTGCTATGACGCGGTCGGGGATCGAACCCGTGACCTTCCGCTCTCCAATTGGTGGAGGAATGTGTCACAATTGGTGGAAGAGTGTGACACAAATGGTCTAGGAATGTGACAGAACTGGTGGAGGAATGTGACACAAATGTTGGAGGAATGTGACACAAATGTTGCAGGAATGTGACACAAATGTTGGAGGAATGTGACACAACTGGTGGAGGAATGTAGACACAAATGGTGTAGGAATGTGACACAACTGGTGGAGGAATGTGACAACTGGTGGAGGAATGTGACACAAATGTTGCAGAAATGTGACACAAATGTTGCAGGAATGTGACACAAATGGTTGAGGAATGTGACACAAATGTTGCAGGAATGTGACACAACTGGTGGAGGAATGTGACACAATTGGTTGAGAAATGTGACAACTTGTGGAGGAATGTGACACAAATGTTGCCGGAATGTGACACAATTGGTGGAGGAATGTGACACAAATGGTGGAAAAGTGTGACAGAACTGGTGGAGGAATGTGACACAAATGTTGCCGGAATGTGACACAACTGGTGGAGGAATGTGACAACTGGTGGAGGAATGTGACACAATTGGTGGAGGAATGTGACACATGTGTTGCAGGAATGTGACAATTGGTGGAGGAATGTGACACAAATGTTGCCCAAAATTGGTGTAGGAATGTGACACAAATGGTGGAGGAATGTGACAACTGGTGGAGGAATGTGACACAATTGGTGGAGGAATGTGACACATATGTTGCAGGAATGTGACAATTGGTGGAGGAATGTGACACAAATGTTGCAGGAATGTGACACAACTGGTGGAGGAATGTGACACAACTGGTGGAGGAATGTGACACAACTGGAGGAGAAATGTGACAAAACAAACACAAGCAGAAAATCAAGACACTTCCTGCAGATGCAATTCACCACAGGAACCAATAGGGCTGGCTATTGATATAGATCATAGAGACCAATAATCTTTACTAAATATTATTTGATTAATGAATAAACATCAATCTAGTAACTGTGATAAAATATGCAAAACAGATCGAAAGGAAATCAAGATATTTCACATTACAGGCAAGTGATTACCATCAACTGCAGCATTCTGAACATAATTTAGAAGCAGCTATTTTAGTGTAATGTGAGCCTAAATTAAAACTTTAGATTATCACAGTTTATGCAGGATGTTATCAATGACACAATTGCCGCACATAAAGTCATTAAAAATTCTTCAGATCAACGGTATTTCCGATTATCTTCAGCCATCACTAGGAGCAGATGAAAACACACTGATTTGCACAATCGGTAGAGTCACATGATCTTCCTCACCACACATGGTGAAGGTAAAACTTGCCTGCATGCACAGTTCACAACAACAGATAAATTCCAGACGTCACTCCCTCCTGACACACCTGCAATATGAATGCTGTCAGACTGCTTCCCGACGATCCCCATACAAGTGATGGCTGTATGGACAGGACCCAGCTACCTGTCACCATTGTACCGATCTCATCTACCTCCATATCTAGACCTCAACAATGTACAACCATCTGTACTGTGTCTATCTCATCAACCTGACTACCTCAACCTAACCATGTAGGGCCATCTGTCATTGCAGACAGTTCATCAGCTGTTTCCTCATTACAGCTCAAAGCAAATTGCTCATCATAACAGAAATTATAAATTCAGTTCATGTGTATTTTTGTAGCAATATTTCTGTATGTTCTAAATATGTAATTTGCTAATGGGATGGGCTTGTGTAAGTATTGTTATTCATGAGCACAGGTACAGGTAATTACTTTTTGCATCCTCACGCATTACACCTTACGGAATATATATATATACGCATAATGAATGTTTCCACACAGATGAGCTTGATGAACTGTAAGTGACAGTACATACTGATGAAAGATTTTCAGGCAGCTTGTGTTCATCATGTTCATCCAGCTTAGATCACTTAAAACTTGCCTAGTTTACTATCAAGATTTGTTTTGAGTCATTCACAGGGTGCAAGATGGTACAAATATGAGGCTGCATTTTGCAGTTTCAGGAACAGTTCAAAATGCTTACACGAAGCCCTGTGGGACTGCTATTTCAAGCCTAGTTTTGAGTGAGTGAGTGCTTGAGTATGGTTTTACGACGCCTTAGCAATATTCCAGCAGTATCAAGGCAGGGGACACCAGAAAGGGGCTTTACACAGTGTACCCTTGCAAGAAATCGAATCCTGGGTCTTCGGCGCGAGAACGCTTGTAACCACTGGGCTACCCTCTAATCACCCTCAGTGTTTGGGAGTGTCTGGAATGGGTACAAACATGGAGAACTGGGGTATCCAGTCTACTCTGGAAATCCACACATGGTGAGTGAGCATGGTTTTGACCCGCTTTTAGCAATATTCCAGCAATATCACAGTGGGGACACCAGAAATGGGCTTCACATTGTACCAATGTGGGGAATCGAACCTGGGACTTCGGCATGACGAGCGAACGCTGTAACCACTAGGCTACCCCACCGCCCCGGGAATCCACACATAGAACTGGCTTAAAAGATAAAAAATCGGAAACATTGTCGTAACAAGAATTACTAATGATCATTGATATGAAAATTGTGTCAGTTGATAATATCCTATTGTCATGAATAAAGTTTTTTATTTACCCACATAGTACACAAATTTAAGTCTATATTCATGGGCTGCTTTTAAATTCTGATCAGGGCCCTGTTATGTTTTTGAAGGTATTCCATACATAAATGTGTCACCATCCAGTAGTGATGGGATATAGATTAATTTCTTTCAGATTTTTCTTTGTTATTTTTGCTCCAGATATTTCTCCGATATTTATTGATTAGATTGATATTTAGTTCACAATGATTTAGTTCACAATCCTCAATCTCAATGATCTGTACTGACATCCAGCCCTATCCACACAAATAACAAAACATGGAATTCTGAGAGTTTTTATTGAGTTTAGTTTTGCCATACTAGGCAACATTCCAGCGATGTGGTGGCAGAATTCTGAGAGATCTAAGTACATGTAAATAAAGTTATTACATAAAGGTGACCACAAATGTTTTGGTTTACAAGAAAAATCCATCCAATGTCAAAGATTGAAGAATGGGAGTAAGAAGCCATTTGCTACAGAAATTTATCCATTACATTATTTCTCCTTGAGGTGAATCTTTCAACCATAAATATCTCCTTCCAAAATTTCTGATAACTGATAGATTTTGGTTTTATGTCTTAAACATTCCTTAAATGGATATGTCTTTTGCACAATAGAAGCTGATAAAACAACAGATTAGAGCACTCTCAGCTATCATTGCTAATTAATCTCATGCCAATATGTTTCTAAAGTAAGTATTTGTGCAATCCCCTTCATTTTTAAAATAGTGAAGTATCTTCACTAATCCATACCAAAACATTGATTTGTGCCACAACATAAAAGCATCTCCTTCCAAATTTCTGATAGTGATGGATTTTTTGGTTTATGTCTTAAACATTCCTTATGGAATCCTAATCATTTTAGTAATTTATTATTAGCCTGTAATGTGTAGTAATTATATAATATGAAATCTAGTCTCCTTGTTTACACTATGGAATCTTTCTTAAGAAAGTAATTATATAATATTCTAGGTAATCGTTTTACATGTCACATGAAAATTATGATGTTTACTGGCAAAATATATCATACAGCTGTGACGATATATCGTAAGTAGTATAATTGTGATAATTTTGATCTGACGATAAATATACTTTTTCAGACATTGTGATATGTATTGTTGACCTTAAAATAGTTAATTTTCACTAGAAATTGAGGGTTATGACAAACTTTACACTGTTACTTGCTATCAAAATATACTTTTTCTAAAGAAAATAACTCAAGATAGCATATCATGATATGCATCGAATTGAATCGTGAAATTTCTGTATTGTCAAACACCACATATATCAATCAATGCAGTTCACTTGTGGACCAACTCTATGGTACAGTGGATAGAATGCCTGCTGAAAGAATACAATGTCAGTGTTTTCATTCCTGGACGTGTCATACAAAAGAGCGTTGTTTGAAGATGGTACTTGTTGGTACTCTACTTAATGAAATCAAAGCTAGTCATTTGTTCATACCAAATCGTCACTATAATTTCAGACACTGGCATAAAGATGAGGAAAAGTTGTTTAACTAACGATCATGTAAATGTAGGCATTTAAATGACTGTTGTTAACAAGGGGGTATGCACAAGAAACAAAACATCTAAAGGGTTTTGTGCGAAACACAGGGATAGTCTCAAAATTATCTGTCAACACAGAACACATACCTACATTGAGATAATGTCTGCTATTTAGACCTACATGGCATTAACAATTTGGGGATAACTGTACTGTGTTTGACGAATTGGGGACGTATACCGGTGGTTATATAGTTGCATAATTAACATTATATCGGCTCTGCTTACGCGCTCGCCAATATAACTAATTAAATCGAAACACAGTACAGTTATCCCATTCTAATTCAACTTCGTTTTACGCTGTTTTAAGTGAAAGGAAATTCATTATAATGAAACCAGCAGGTCAAAGTGTTTCTAGGTAAAAGGTAAATCATATCACTCCTTGAACTTACACCATCGCCAGAAAAAGTAGTTCCTTTCTCAAACTTCAACACGTTTATTATGTGCACACTGACTAAATCTGAAAATGATGAATAAATTATAGTGTTATAGCTAAAATGGACCAGAATTATCATGAAACCACCTCTATAGTTATCAGAAATGAGTGGTCATAACCAAATGATAATGGCCCGGTGATTCCTCAACTACGGGCCACTATCTGTTCTGTTGTCAAATGATCGCCACAGCAGGTGACGTCACACTCCATAATGACGTCATAAATGTTGTTTCATGTTCTAACAGTGTTGGGTCAACAGCGCCAATGGCGGTAAGTTGTTTGAACTTCTAATTAAATTTATGATACTGTTTTTGTCTTTTAACACAAATTCCATCCATATTAGCGGGATAAGGGGAGTTAAACTGACCTAGGGCTTCTGCAAATGACAGAAATGTCCTGAAAAACAGCATTACCTCAAAAAGGATACATTCAAAGGTTTTGGTGAATAGGTTTAGAATTGGGCCGTAATCGTATATGCTGAATATATCGGGTCGGAATTTATAGCATTGACCAATCAGAACTCGTGGTTACATACTAAGTTGAATTAGAATACCACATTAATATATTGGCATTAATGATCTGTTAGTGGTCACTCACTTCTCGGTGTGAATAAGCAGGTATATTTCATTTGTAATTTAGCACAGAGTTCTAGGATAGTATCAACCGCTTAAAAATAAATTAAATATTCATTGTATAAAATAGTGTGTCATTGCAAAATGACACATGTATTCATGTTTAAAACCAGACATGGTGTCATAGCACAATAATATATGTACTCGTACATATGACCCCAAATATTTCATCATTTTCAAGTCCGAATGACTAAAACCACAGGGACTTGTATTGTTGAAAAATAATACGTCCAAGGTCCTATATGTAGATGGTTATCAGTGAACAAGTGTTGACTCCAGGACTGTATTTATTTCCCAGCAATACAAGGCCCATGTAGGTAAAGAGTACCGTAAAACATTGAATTTATGTTATATCTGTCTCTAAAGCTTTGTAAAGATAAACATGCATTATCTTCACAGTTAAGGTTTGTAAAATACAGCAAAGTTTTATGCATTGCTATGCGTAAGAATAAAACTGAATTTTCAGAATTGCGGCAATGTTATGAACAACGTTCGACCCACTCCGGCCACGCCCCTCTTTAGTGCTGTTGACCACGCACACGGGCATCGAACCGCTTCACGGGTCACGAGCGCCGGAGTATTACGTACGTGCTTTGCCGTTTTCAAAGCTACCAAGATACCTTTTCCGATTCATATATGTTACCTGGAGAGGAATATGTCGCACTCTTTGTTGCCAACATAACCGTAAACCACTGTGCTCTGAATCGATAGGACCCGGCGATCGTCAGTGTCCGTCCTACTCGACATGATGTCTTCGTGCTTTATCACTGACCTCTGAACACATGGTAGTGTTTACTTCCGGTTCAACGGGGGCACCTGCTTAGACTGCGTTCAATTAAAAGCGGTGCGCAATTGCCGAGTATGCGCTTTGACTCCGCTTTCTGCGCAACTCTTTGAGTGTCAAGGACAGTCTTTGACGGAAGTCTTATTTCGTGGTAAGGTTTGTGTATCAATGATTTTGCTTCATTAATAATAAAGCATTTTAATGAAGCGTTGAAAGAACACGCGTGGAGAACTGATTTCGTTTTATGAATTCGCGGACTGCTTCCAGAATATAATACTACAGCCACATAAAGAAACTGTGCATTGTCAAAATATTATCCCAGTTGATAAGTACGATAACAATGTCAAAGGTACATATAAACTTTAATGGAGGGATCATGAGACCATAACAAGTCGGGAGAATTTCAATTGAAAAGTCAATCACAATGACGTCACGAGTCCACAAGCGGGACAGGGGTCAAACGACCATGTCACAAGCTCAATAACGGGTATGTCCACCATCGGCATTTCGAGAACAGCAGTGCATCGACGACGCATAGAGCCTATCAAACGTGCAAGGAAGGCTTGTGGGATGTCACGCCAGATTCTCTTCAAGTTCTGTTGCAAGGTCAAGGACGTTATCTGGCGGATGAGGAAGACGGCGTAGACGTCGATCCATCTCGTCCCAAACATGCCCTCTATCGGGGAGAGATCCGGTGAATTTGCAGGCCAAGGCAGGTAAGTCAACGTTGTGGTGTTGCAAGAAATCCATAGCAACCCTTTCTTTGCCGTATGAGGGCGGGCATTGTCCCATGTTGGAAGTTGTTAACCCAGGGCCATGACGTTGCAGAAAAGCTGAATTGCCACAGGTCGAAGAATCTGGATCCCCGTAGCCCACACCCAGTTAAGTTGCCCCTGAACAATCACCAAAGGAGTTCTTTGGCGTGCTGTTATTCCACCCCAAATCATCACGGAACCACCACCAAAGCGATTCCTCTCCAAGACACAGGCCTGTGCATAACGTTCTCCCACGCGTCTATAGGCACGCTTGACGTCCATCACTATGGGAAATGTTAAACCTGACTCATCTGTAAAACAACATTTCTCCACCAAAACAAGGGTCTGCGGACATGATTTCGGCACCACATTCGGCGAGCTTGTCGATGACGTTGTGTCAGGATAGGCCGTATGGCGGGACGTCGTGGTCTGATCCCGTGATGACGCAAACGTTGTCGAACTGTGTTGGGGTGGATACGGCGAAGTCCTGGGATGGCTCCGGGCAGTCATCACTGCAGTCTGAAACCCGTGGCGAAGATGGGTCACCCTTATCCATCTGTCCCGTCTTGGCGTTTTTGTTACACGTGGACGTCCAGAACGTGGCCGATCGATGACGTCATTTGTGTTCTGGTAGCGTCTCACCAGTGCAGAAATGGTGTTCCGGTGCAAGTGGAAATGTGCAGCCACTTGTCGTTGAGACATTCCCCACGGACCATCCCAATGGCCTCATGACGTTGTGCAGACGTGAGCCTTGGCATGCTATGCGTTTCAATAGCCGCTTTTAATTTTTGAACGATCGCAAGGGCAGGGGTTGAGCTTTCCAAAGTGACAGTATTGTGTGTGGCATTCATTTGCTCTGTTTCTTTCCCGGAATGCACGTGCAACAACGTATTGCACGTCTCCAAGGACGAACCCACTGACGTCACGGAACGTGGCACGTGCATGCATGTTGGATACATGTCACTAATCTCTGAGTTTAAATCCTTATGTGTCTACAACAGGTTTGATAAATTTAGATTTTAAATTTTTGTATGCACAGTTTCGTTATGTGCCTACAATACTCGGTATGGGTTTTGGTAAAAACACGTCACAATAGATCTATCTTTTTGCATGCAATCTTTGGAAATAAGGATGTAAGATATCCCAACACACAGAAAGCCAGTGGTCTGATTGTAGGTTACGAAGATACAGTTCAACTGACGTCATTGCTTATTAAAAGTATCAATCAACAAGCTATCTGTCCCCGCGTAACCTTGACATATTCTGCGCCCACTTTCCAAATACATTTCAGTGGCACGGAAACAAGTATTAAAGTCAGCTCACTTAGCACTGGACCAGTTATTTGCGGAAGCCGCCCTCGCAAAGTTGTGTCCCTCATCCGTACCAGGATCTGCTGGAAGTGGGTTATTAAATTCGACTCACCTCGCAACGCCATTTCTTTGGCATCATCCTAAGGTATTCGGAATACTATCGGGCGGTGGGGAAAGCCCAGCGCCGGATGAAGACCAGGGTTTGATTCCCGCCATGGGTACAAATGTGCAGCCCACTTCGCGTCCCCGTCGCATATTGCCAGAATATTGCTAAAAAGCGGGCGTAAAATCCAAATTTCTACTCTAATCGAATAACATCAGTCATTCAGGTTTCCATATCTCAAACAAATCGTAATATGTTAGTGGCTAGTAACATAAATAAATATCGGTACCATTCGGAAAACATTGTGGGTTCGAATTGTTCTTCAGCATTCGACAGTACGCTTGTCGTAAGAAACGCTTAGTTTAATCGGTGGTCGCTTTCCTCGATGGAATGCCCGTACACGCCACGTATTCCAATGCAGATCGATGCTCATGATTCCAGTCACTTGATTTGTCGACTGAGACCCAAGCATTTTTACAGAGTAATAGAACTGCTGAATGTGACGTTAGCAACAAACAAGTAAATTTCTATACGAAGTGCATTCCTTTGTATCATCATATGCCCATGATTGCAGAACGGTTCTGCCGCGCCAGCAAGTTTCCATCAAGGTCATACAGAGCTTCTGTTGTCTCAAATTGTATTGCGAAAATATCCCCACCATAATGGCTTCAGTATTTCAAATCTTTAAATATACTTTCTCAATCAACGCTAAAACAGATGAAGTATAAGGGTGAAATTGGCTTTGTTAATGGCGCGAACGAGACTTTGGCTGCTTTATTACGTGTGTGTTGTGTGTTGTGTGCGCGTACGTGTGTGTGCATTACTTAGTGTTTGCGTGTTTACTGCCTTAGCGGTTCCAGATCACTTGAATATCATCATAGTGCTTTCAACACCCGCAGCATACTGACCTCCGTGGCGAATAACCTGTGAAGGACTCCTATTACCAGCGCTGGAGTTTGGTGGTTTGGTATGGCCCTTTGAGGATCACCTCCAATCACCTCGTTGCTCTCCAAACAGACACTTGCGCCACCGATGTGAGCGAGTGAGTTTAGTTTTACGCCGCATCTGTGCAATATTCGATCTATATGGCGGCGGTCTGTAATAATCATATCTGGACCGCACAATCCAGTGATGAACAGCATGCGCATCGATCTGCGCAATTAGAACCAATGACAAGTGTCAATCGCCAGCTCGACCACCTTAATCCCGTTAGTCGCCCTTTACGGACAAGCATGGGTTACTGAAGGCTCATCCTAACCCGGATCTTCACGGGTCCATTGAGGTGAAACGCAGATTTGCAGCGACTCGTTTCGCGGCACCTGGAATATTAAGCACTGCGATGGAACGTGCGGGATCGCCAGGCGTTCCAACCAAATCAGCACCCGTACTCATTTATGCTCAAGGCATTCGTGACCCACTTGTGTTATTCCGGGACAGGCTTCGAATATCTTCTCCTTTTGGAGGTTTACGGAAAAGGCTGAGCGGGCGGACGAATGGCTTCAAGGTTGATTCAGACACCCACAAACGTCCAAATTCCGCTTCGTCCCGATTATGCTCTGTAGATCTGCTCTGTACCGCAGCAGCCAAAAGGTTCAAATCTCAGCATCAATTTCCAGGGTGTCTTTACCAAGGTGACACGCTGAAGCCGACGAGTCTTCAAATTTTCTACCCGGGTACCCACCCTGTTACCCAATTCTACCCGCTATGTTAATTCCTGACATCACATTTCGTAAGAAATGGTAATATACCCTTCAGCTCGAGGTGGCCAAAAAGCTCGAGCCAACGTTCAACTATGGCTGCGGTCAAAAGAAGTGACTAAATTATGCCTTTAATTTTCAAAAACAATGTACCACATTTAACTGGGCGAAAGAATAACATATCTCATTATTTAATCTCAAGTGTTGAACCCTACTTACAAAAACGACTGCAAGCTTCAATGCTGTGCAACCTTTACATTAATAAAATGTATTTGTCTTCATGAAAGCAGCCAATCAACGATAAAAACGACATTTCAACATTCAGTCTGGGCGGTCAGCTGAATACAGATGGTCAACGCCAGGAACGCTCGTCCTCGATAATCTGACGAAACAAATTACATCTCTCTGGCCGGTGAAGTTCCCTTACGAGGTTTGTGTCATTTGTTGATGTCTTAGCAAGCATTTGTGCTGACGGTACCGTACTTTGGTGATGTCATTACTGCATTTATCTAAATTGCTGATGTCGTAATGGTGAGGCCCAGATTTCAATTTTATAACCCACCTGAGCTACTACTAATTTGAGTTTTCTCAAATTTGAGTAAAACTCAGACTTAAGTCTGGAAAAACAGACGAAGCCTGCTCTGAGAAATCGGTTGTAGATGTCGCATACAGTGCATGTATGTAGCGACCATATGCGCGAAGGGCAGTTTGAAATTCAGATAAAGCAACAGCACCCTCATATATATGTATTAATGTGTGCGTTCAGAATAGAATTTTGATACTTTGCATTTGATATCGGCCATGAACACACATCATATCCTAATGATCAGGACAAAGAGTCATCTGTTATGTCTATAAACATGTGTTGTGCTTTGTATTCTAGCTGGGGAGCAGCAGCATCTAGTCAGCATCGATCAACACAATTAACAACGACAGCAAATAACACCACCAGTAAAAGTAAAACAGTCATTTCTGACCAGTGGCTAGCAAATATCCAGTCAGGCTAGTAATTGTCCAGTCACCGGCCCACTGGCTAGAATTTTTCTATGGGGTCACTTTGTATATACAATCATGTATGTATATCATTACTCTCCGACCTGCCAAGTTATAATAGTATTACACTTTGAATACAAATATTGGCGGCCCGATAAAAGTGTTCACCATACGGCAAAACTTTGGTAATGATGAAACCCAGTCATGCCGGCAATATCAATTTGGTCACATTATGTAAGTCAACTCGTACCTCGTGCTGGATTTGGTTGTATATAATTGCCACTAAACCAACCGTAGCGAAAACAGAAAATGTATACATTGGTAACTACTCTCCTCTTTCCATTCCACAAGAAGACTCTCGTACCCCCTATTATCGTACGCCACATTGCCAAGAATCGGGGAGAACTAACTGGAATCGGGTGCGCATTGTAAACCGCATTTCGAAGCATGAAAATGGCGGGTAATTCTCAAGTTGAATCCCTTGAACTTCACAACCATGCAAATGCCTTAATTTAAACATAAACTTCGACCTAAAAAGATCAGCAACACTAAAATACCAAAACATATTACAAAGGGAAAGACTGCATTGTTGTTTTACCCACGGGATATAGAGTATTCTAGGAGTCATGTTTGGAAATCGTGAAGTTATCTGTCCTTGGTAATAGTTCTAGACTCATTTTCCACATTACTCGCCTCTTTCCGTGACCTGCTAAGAAGACTCTACCTGTATAGTACGTCATTATTGCCAAGGATCGTGGCAAACCAATCAAATGCGTGTAGTAAAATGTCAAATGAGTTCAACAGTTTCTTTGTGATTATCAATTTTCATATTATTTCCGTGATTATAAAATTATCGTGTTTCTGATATTTGTTAACGATATAAGAAATTTTCTTTGAATTGACTTTCGTGATGTATACTACAAACAAAAAGTATGTAATACCCCAAAGATTTGATAGTCATAAGATAAACTGAAACACAGGGGCGTATCACGCTTAGAAACAGCGTTAGAAAGACATATACATGTGGCATATATAATCTCTACCCTAGTACTATATAAAAGGAAATGGGTGTAATCGACGGAACTACTCCTCCTCCTAAGATATGAGGAAAATGCCTGCTTACTGTCGAGGAAATGAGGTTGTAGATGTTTGCAATAAGTTTTAGGACCCGTGGAATGCCACTACCGATCGAATCTAGCCCTGCGCTATAGGTGCTGTCAACGTGGCTAGAGTTAATAAACGAATTTAAAAGGTGTGTTTTCGCTGTCTTGGGTGATCCATGATTTTGGCTTCTTGGAATTGTGGAGTGTAGCTGTTTTCTGCGAGTCGTGGCGTATAACTTTTGAAATAATGATCCGATTGTGATCTTCATTTATAGCCTATACTTTGTAGGGAAATCATCTCGCTGCTGATCCGTGGGCCTCTTTACGGGGCCTTAAAAATAGCTTACGTGTTGAAATCTAACTTTGATTGAGGGAGGGGGTGGATTTCCACCGTTACATCCCTTTCCTTTTATATAGTACTCAGGGTAGGGTCTATGTACCTATATGTCTTTCTAACGCTTCATTTCAAAGCGTGATTATCGCCTAATGGTGGACGGTGAGAGATTCAAATACACGCACGTGCGTTGTGCTAACATAACGGCTCCTCGCGGGTCCAACTGAGGGTATTTCATGATCTTGCGGGCTTGCTAAGCGGGAGGATTAAAAAGTGTGCTTCCAACATTTTTAGGAAATGTAATCATAAATCGCTACGGAAAGTCAAAAAACAATAATATTAAACACACATCTGCATGTAACTGATCAACTTTTAATCTTTAACACTGGGCGCTAGATTCTATATTTCACATCTCTGGATATATTTTAGTCTGACATTTTTTGGTCATTCATATATTTTTCATGAGTCATTTAAAGTTACATTTGGGGTATCACCAAGTAAAGATTACACGAATGTTCAGTTTGAGAAATATTTAAAAGTCATTTTTGAGTTTCTGCTTTGGGATTTCATGCTTGTAGCTTTTATACATCTTTTATTTACGCAATTAATAAAACAAATCTCTATGGTGATTATCAAACCCGATTTAGGAAATATATTTGGAAATATAAGGTGAACATCTGGGGAAATAATTACGTGAGAATAAGTCTGTAACAAAATAAGTTTTTCTCCTTCTTTTAGTTAAAAACAAACAGCAATACAATGTATGATTACTTCGGTGATATTAAGTACCTTTTGGAATCAAACAAGAATTGAGTTTATCGTTCCTGCTTTAAAGTAGTTCTGATGTTCATGCGCCAATATGAAATCCTCCCAGAGGGGCACGAGTCGCTATTCGGCTTGTCCCGAATACACGAGTTGGTCGCTATTCGGCTTGTCCCGGAATAACACGAGTTGGTCACGAATGGTCTTGCTGACGTGACGTCACGCATGACCGGGAAGCGATTCTCCTCGTGTTCCGATTATGTTGAAAAAACGTCTCCATAGAGATGATCGTGTCTCGAAGGACACCAAAATGTCTGGCCACGTCATTTTGGTCATTCCAGTTACCAGCATATCCTCCGGCGCGAGATTCTCTGTAAGCCGTGGTACGGCGTACGCGCAGT